>NC_056744.1:789597179-789897179 GCF_019279795.1 Protopterus annectens
TATACATATACATATATATATATATATATATATATATATATATATATATATATATGTATATATGTATATATGTATATATGTATATAGATATATACATATATATGGGTTCACTTTAGAAGCTCAAAATCCTGAAATATCGAATTTCAGAATTTCGTGCCCATAAAGTGTAAACCTGAAAAGCACAAAAACCCAGAAGCACGAAATTAAAAATCTTGCATATCGGAGATGTTGAATTAGCACTTCTGGTGTTTCGCTGTGGTTATGGATTCAAGTAAGTGTTTATGTTTAAGGGTTTTGGGTAGAAGCTGTAGTGTGTGTGTTAGTGTGTTTTGTTACTGTGATGTGTGTGTGCGAGGGGAATGTAGCTTGTGTGGTGGTGTTTTGTGTGTTTGTGTATGTAGTGCGACCTTGGAGTTAGAATATTTAAGTAGCGGGGTGTGGGGTACATGGGGGCTTGCCCCCCTGCTTTTATGTAGGACAGGGTGTGTGTTTGTGTGTGGGGAGGAAGGTGTGTGTATGTGTATACCAGAAGCACTAGTTCACCATATGCGAGATTTTGAATTTCGAGCTCCTGTGTTTTCGTGCTTTTCAGGTTTCCACTTTATAGGCTCGAAATTCTGAAATACATGTCCCAAAATGCCCATACATAGTCCATCCACAACTGGAGCAGCATGCAGAGTCAGATACAAAAGCAGCCATGACACTCAAATCTGCCCCCCCCCCCTCCACAGTCCAAATAAATAAGTGAACAGTACACTGCTACAAAATCATGATAGGCCATACACAATGGCCAGACATACAACAATCTCTTAGCAAAACAAATAAAAAATCTGAAAATAGCAAAGAAAAATACAACCAGCCAGTAATTCATACATGTTTATTATACCTTGATGTCTTTGTCAAAGCCTTCAAAGAGAAAACATTACCAGAAATACATGCTTTAATCACAAGATGCAATTAACATCTTATTACATCATTAAATACACAGCCTCCAATTCCACTCCTCATTTAACCCCCTACGGGATAATGTAGCACAGTTAATATTAATACATTGAGCCTTTACATAACAATTGTCCTTTTATGAATGTTTCATCAAACTAAAGAGCAGACTGTTTCAAAAATAATATCTTGGAACCCACTACTTTCCCCATGGTAAGACTTATTCAAATGTACGGATATAGAGCTGTCATATTTCTTATCAGTAATATGTCTCACATATTCTAACAGCCTAGTTATAAAACATGTGTTACTATCCCTCACATAAAATATGTCACAAGGGCATCTAAGAGCATTCTCTATACACCAACCTCTTGAATGTACAGACTTCAACATGTTTCCAAGCCTTTCCCATCAGCAGGAATTACAGCACTAAATAATGATAGACCAGTATACCTATCCATCTACTACTGTATGACATCTGGACAAAGCCTGACACAATTGGTGGACAGAGGCCCAAATACATGGCCATACTTGAAATATTGCTGTTATACACTGAGAAAGTTGCTGGTGTTACAGGGTTTGTTGTAACATATCTTTTGTGAGGGATATAGAGTGAGAAAAACAAATGCATGTTACCATTTACATAATGCAATCACCACAGTATGCCAGTTTAAGACTCCACATCCTTAAGAATATTCACGGTAATGCAAAATGTATCATTGTACAAACTTTCTATGTTTGTAACAGGAATATTTAAAGTCTGTCCCTATTTATCCCCCCATCATTTTAGGCTTTGGCCAAATGTGATGCTCTGAGAGGTTGCAAGGTAAGATCACAGCTCAGGATCCTGACTTACCCTGGGAAAGGACAGCTCATATATGACAATCGTAGGGGTGTCTGTCAAACAGTTGTGACTGTGCCACTGCTAGGTCAGTTAATGTAATGTTTTCCATATCCATGTTACCTGTGATTATGAGTATGACACGTTTGGCTTGTAAAGCTAAGAGACCTATAGAAGGCATGTGCATAGTAAAGTACTGTTGCAGACGTGTGTTGAACTGCATGTGATATATTGAATTAATAACATTCAACTGTGCAGTGTTCTGCTGGATAATAAGCACATCTATGAGTGATATCTGTAGTTGTTGTGTCTTTCGGCTTTTCCCGGTTAGGGGTCGCCACTGTGGAACTCCGGTCCGCTAATGATTGGCAGTAGATTTTTACATGCTGAGTTGCCGGCCCTGATGCACAACCATCAACGAAGGTACGCCCATTCACACATGTCTCCACACAGAAGACGCTCTAGCTGAGAATCGAACAGGACAACATCTTACTGTGAGGTGACAATGCTACCGCAGCACCACCACCGCAGTATGAGTGATATCTGTAGTCACATACACATATAGCACATACACATATACCTGTGTTATGTCTGTCAAACCATTGGCAGGTCTGTGAGCAATGACATTGTAACCTAATAGCCTACTTATGACTATTGTGCATCTTCCAAGTTATCACAATGATGTCAAACCCTACTGTGCAATCGACGTACTAATGTATGGTGCAGCTATATTAATACAGAATCAATACTGATGTCCCTTTTGACACCCATTTATGTGTGCCATTTTCCAGATGTACTGCTGTAACAGGTTGAGAAGTATGATTGAGCAGCAAGACTGTAAATACAGTCTACTATTACTACTAACACAGAACAGAAATGTATATCATGTATTCCCTGAGCACATGTATGTATGCATATGTTCAGCTGGAAGGCACATAACTAATCACATGGGTTTCAAGCAGTCAGGTACATAGGTAGTGCATGTTGCACATGTGTGTAATATCAATGTTAGTGCATACAGCAGACATAAATGTGTACTGCTACTGGTTGTTGCATTGCCCTGACACTGATATGGGCAATAGAGTAGGCATGATTATCAGGTATTAATCACAGAAGTGTCCACCTGTGCTATGACCCTCTGTCCATGCCTACCACGTCCAGCTATATAAACACCTATAATATATACAGTGGATATCACAAGTGTACACACCCCTGTTGGAATGCCAGGTTTGTGTGCTGTATGACAATCAGACCACAAAAGATCATTTCATAATGTTTCCCATCTTGAATGTGACCCCTAACCTGTACAATTCTATTGAAATACAATCAAAGATGTTTCTAGGAAGGTGAGCAACTATTGCCAAGTGAAGATGTGCCATGATGTTAGAGTCCAGATCAAGACAGATGAATGTTGTAACCATCTCAAGAGGTGCATACACAACATATCAGTTTAAGTGTGTGCACACTCATTCAACTGGCTTATTGCATTGAGTATTATTTCTATATGTTTTCATAGACCAGATTGTTATGTTTTCAATTGAATTGTACATGCTATAGGTCACATTACAGGTGGTAATTGTTTTGAAATGAGTTATTGTGGTGTCATGTTCCAATTGCACAAATACCAGGCACTGTAGCTATATGGACGCAGCAGTACCTGACCTGTATTTCCAGCCTCCACCAAGGTAGAGTAATTCCCTTTGGTGGACAGCAGCAATACACAAGCCACATAATAGGCTGCTACATTTGCTGTACAGGGACACATAGGAGCAGGCAAAAACTTGGAAGGAAGTCCACCTATATCTGAGCAAGCATGTACATTCACAGGTGATGTCCTGTAAGGCTGCCTATGACTATGAATCGGACATATCCACACCGCCATGGACAATTGCAGCTGTGTCTCCACATATGTTGTAAGTCTCAGAGGAAACAACACAATTCACCTAGTACTGGGGGTAAAGAACACCTCATACACACATGCCATGGATATAGGCAACCTGCATCACACAGTTTAGGTGGGAACATCACCACCCTATCCACCCCAGTTGAACAGGGGGATATGCACATCAACCACACTCCTTCCCTCAGCAATGGTGAGCATGTACATATTGCCTGCTGATGGCAACAACAGCATATCTCCATGGGGCATAATAACATCACTGTCTGCCTCCTACATGAACTCAGCCATGCCCTCACAGCTCCATCACACACCACAGTCAAACACAGACCTGCCACCATCCACACACCATCCACATGGAAGATGCCCACTGTCAACCTTCTACATAGAAATGAATGGAGAATAGAGGATTATGCAGTCAAGTGTCCAACATTGGAGGGAATAAGATAGCTCAGGGACAGGAGTGTAATGCAAGCTGCTATAGCCATGATAACTTGGAGGGTTATGGTGTAGTGTGGATTATTTGCAAGTAATATCTACTGTTGATGTGCATTTTGACAACTGTATGAGGTCCGGTGACCTTTTTCCTGTTTTTGTCTTCCAGGTAACATGCAGAATGCTCACCTACCAGCATTCTCTGTTGGGGAAACTGACATCATCACCCAATATGTGATTTGACATTATGCCCTGTTATTTGGACAGAGAGCAGCAGATGTGCAGGAGAGGATTGCCTGTGGAACAGTGTGGTCCACAGGGTAAATGAAGCTGGCCTGCACAGTAGAACTTATGAGCATGTGCAGCATCGGGTCACCGACCTCATCTGCCATGCCCATCAATGTGTTGCTGCTGTAACAAGGGACCAGCTAGCTACAGGTGGGGTCCAGCCATCCAGCCCCCACTGACACTCACCGAGGAGTTCCTCACCAAACATGGGGCACACGCCCAATGTACAAGCCATGAAGCTGAGGGAAGCATTGTGAAGGTGGGTTGCACACACACACTGGACGAGGAGCATGCAGGTAAAGGCCCAGTGGTGATTAGTATACAAATGTATCAGACATACATGTATCTGTATTGTATCTATATCCACGTGTCAGGTTTGATTGCAGTTGTGGATGGGGTTTTATAATGCACAGAGGTGCACATCTATGGTGAGGACAGGACATTGTGTATTACTGTGGTTAGTACTGTAGATGTGCAGACATGCTGCACTCATTCTGTACCAAGTCCACATGTGAGTCTGCTGACAATAACTCCCTCTCACAACTACCTATGACCCTCTGGTCTGCATATGGGACAGCAGCCTGAAGCTGGTGAGTATGACATTATTCTTTTGTTGCCTGGCAATACCCCTGACATGTGAAGCACATACAATTTACCATGCACACAAGAAGCAGTAATAGCTATATTGCTTTATGTAATAGCTAGATTGCTTTTTGTGCATGTTCACTTGTTCTGGGATTAACTGTATTGCATCACAGTGGTCACCACTAGGGCCTATCTGATGTGAATTCAACATTCCTGTAGCATACCTCATAACTTGTCAGTGCCAAGATGTCCAGACAGCAGCCAGCAAAATGGGCTGGACAATTTGCCTAAGGTAGGGACATGTGTGACACATTAGTGGTATACAGTGGATATGAATTGTGTACACACCCCTCTTAAGATGCAATGTGTTCCTGTTATATACTAATCAGGACCACAATATGTCAGTCCACACCTCTTCCAGCCTTTAATGTGACCCATAACAAGAACAGTTCACTTGTAAAACGAAGCATCTAAACTCATGTATTGCACCTACAGGGCTGGCCACCTGTGAGGGTGGCAGACATTGTGTCAGCATGATATCTCAGTCAGGTATGATACCTCATGCTGCCATATGTGTCAGTACACTCACTGTGGCCTATTTGGCTATAATATCACGTATATGGGCATTGTTAAGGCACACAGACCACTTCTGACCATGTATAGGTTGCAAACATATGGATATTCCAGACACATATGTACAGAGGAATGTACAATGGTTTAACCTGCTGCATGTGAGGCTGATGCTGTTACCACACTATATAAAGTAATGGCAGTGGGAGGTGGTCACCAGCCGTGTATGGTATACACATCAAAATGGTATAAGCCACACAAGACATGATCCTCACACACACAAAAACAGTTACCAGCATTAGAATTAGAACTTCTGCCTGTTTAGGAATTCCTATTATAGTGTTACACAGTTATCAGATACCCCACAAAGCTTATGCATGTCCACCTATTCCAAAGGTACTTCTAAGGTGGATGACATTAACAGGACTACTAAACTGGAGAGAAGGGAAGTGTAAAGGATAATATACAGGTTAAAAATGGTAGAGGTCAGACAGTGCATGACTCACACACACATACATACACACACACACACTTGCCAATATTGAGATTAGAACACCTGCCTATCTAGGTATGCCTACTATAGTGCTGCACACTTATCAGATGCACCACAGAGCGTATACATATTCCAAAGGTACTTCTAAGGTGGATGACATTAACAGGACTACTTGATTGGAGTGAAGGGAAGTGTAAAGGGTAGTATACAGGTCACAAATGGTATAAGCCAGACAGTAAATGATTCACACACACACATACATACACTTGCCAGTATTGGGATTAGAACTCCTGCCTATCTAGGTATGTCTACTACAGTGTTACACAGTTACCACATGCGCTAAAGAGCTTACTGAATTTTCATGTGGCCAAAGCTACTTATAACTGCACAGCTGTGGTAAAGTATTACAGGTGGCAGACAGTCTGCCTTCTGTTCCACCCTTACATCATGCTAGTTCTTTCTATCTTGCACTTCAACTAGCATTATCACTTGGCACTTCACCAGGTTATTGTATCAAGAAGTGTGGCACACCTGGAAGTCATCAGCAGTACTCTTTCATCACAGATGTAGCCCCAGTGCTTACTGGTTAAGTCCACCCCTCCTGGCATGTCTGAAAGGCAATTATCTGTGCTTTCGCCTATTAAACTGGTGTACTTGTCCATTCTGAGGCACTGTTGCAACTGCCTCATGTACACAGGCAACCCTCCCCTCTAAACTCCAAACACTAAGACCTGTGAGGGTTACCCATATATCACTTAATGTGGACATATGCACTCTCCAGCAAAGACTGGACTAGCAGGTCTAGAGGATAAGATCAACACCTGCACCACACCACATGAACATGTAGCTCACCATGACACCCACTTTGACAGCCATGACATACAGTGAAAAGCCACACACCCACCTTCCCAGAGGCACTCAATGGGCATTTACACAAACAGCACAGACCAGCAAGACAGACACCCACTCAGACACCGCAACATGGCACATTCCAAGGGACACATATTTAACCTATACAGTGTGACCCTCAAACTAAGCTCCAAAGGCTAACCACCTTGCATAATACAGTGATCACGGGTAACTCAATACTGAGGCACACACATATCCCACTTACTAAGTTGAATATGGAGCAGGTAACAGCCAAATATCTATCACATGCCAGCATCCAACACATGACACAGCCAGTCATGGCACTCCACAACAACTATGAGTATCACTCTGTATCCATGTGGGTGTGAATGACTTGGGACACACCTCCCTGGACTTCATGACAAGAGACATGGTTGAACTCTCTGATTATGTGGTCCAGGCAGGTGTGACAGTAGGCCTGAGCAGTGTACCGCCATCACCCATAATGCTGCTATGGTAATATCAACAGATGATTGATTGCAACATTGCCTTACGTGTTTTGTGTCATTCTCAGGGGATCCATTACCTCTCTGCTTGGGATGACATGATTGACAGAGCCCAATGACTTACCACAGATGTTCTACATCTGTCACCACTGGGCTTCCAGGTACTGGCTAAATGTCTTGCCACCCCTATGATGCCTTATTAGGCAGTGTTCCTAATGTTATTACCACCATAACAGCAGTCTCAGGGTCATGCTGCTCAACAGTAGATGTCTAACTGTCAGGATGCAGTCACTCAAAGCACTTGTTGGAGTAGAGGACACATGTCTGCTGAAATGGAGAGGTGGTTCACAGCAGCAGACAGCAGACCTGCAGTATCAGGCTATGAAGCATTCCACAGCTGTCAGCCCACAAACATGGACCACACCATACCTCCACAGGTGGTGTTGTCTCCATATTCATTATGGCTAGGAACACCTCCTGACTAGTATTCCAGCATAATGCATTGGAGATACTTCTGTTACAACTGCCTTTGGATAATACTGCAATCCAGACTATAGCCTGCTATGGGTCCACATCTTTATCCCTAGACTGTCAATGCACATTCCTCAACACCCTGCCATTTATAATGGTCCAATGCAACACTGACATAGTATGAGTCTTCAACTACCCCTCCATCACGTGGGGAAAGTAGCCAAGTGTCAGTACAGTGGCCCAACACTTCTGGGATTTATCATTTCCAGTGCCCTGGACTGGCTCATACTGACCTCTGGTAGAGGATGCAACAACCTTGTCCTGTGTTGATTACTTAAATATGGGACTGTTATTCATCCACAGATGTCAGTCCCTGCATGGTGAGATCCACACAGGCTGTAATCGACATGGAACTCAACATGTCAGCCACACCCCCCCCACACAAAGGTAACCACCTTGCACAACCTCTCCAAAGCTGACTTTGCAACCATGGAAACAGGGGTGGATGTCCTCACTGCACCCATGGCAATGGAAATAGCTAAATGACTGTGGAATCATACAAATATGCACTGCACAAACAGGTACATGAATGCATGGTACTAGCCAGAGCCAACAGAACCCAGACACTATCCTCCAAACACTGGCGGCAAACAATGTGATGGTCCCTTGCCATTACTAAAGTGTACATCAGAAGGAGGACAGTGTTGCAGAGAAAAGGTGGTGTCCCATGACTGTTGAACTCCCTTATTAGCCTCAAACACAACTTTGGATCCCATATGTAATCCCCTACAGGCATCTATGATGGCAGACATGCAGCAGACACTGATGACAGTCACAACAGCCTTTGATAGTTACATCAACAACCTCCACAGCATTAAACACAAGTGTTGTGAGTTACTGCACAATGCTAATACCTATCCTGAGACAACAGATATTGGCCACAGTCTTGGCAACACATTCAGTGCCAGCTTTACCCCTCTCTCCCCCCACAAGTGAAGTGCTGAGTGAATGTGATCTCGCATGCTATATCCCAGTTCTGTTCTAGGTGTCTGTCTGTCACCAGGATGTGGCCCTGCAGCAAGACCATGGGGTATGGCAGTGTGGTAACACATCCACCATGTCATAGGCTGGGTACAGTATGTGCACAGAAATCCCCAGTCTGTAACACAGTGATTGCATATGCCTCACAGATTATAGGGCTGAGGGTTGTACTTAGGTATATGTTGATTTACAACTTCTGTTGTAGAATGGAGAATGGTATGTGTTGTAGTTTGGACACACCTCTGATTGATAATAACCACAGCCACATGGGATATTCATCAACCAAGCACACTGAGATTACTATTCACATGCACACACACACACACACACACACACACACACACACACACACACACACACACACACACACACACACACACACACACACACATTTGCCAGTACTGAGATCCATAGGTTCATTGCTTCATAGGTGTGTAGTAGGTGAATGGGCCTGAAGGCTGTACAAGGCTAGCCCAAGGGAATACCCTGGCATCAGGCCACATGAAAATAGTCCCCAGTGTGGCTCAGGAGTATAGTCACTGGTGTGGTCCCCAGGGGTGGTTATTGTATTCCCCATCCACTCATCCAGATTTCTATTGTGGGTGGCCAGTGATGTGCACTGCTTCACATGTATGTGATTTATATTCCATAACATGGACAGTGTCTGGGTTGTGCACATGTCCCACATGCATGTTCTTTGAAGTGTGGAAGTGTGCTTGAGGTCTCAGGAGCATGTTGTGTTGACAGATTGGTATCTTATGATGTAGCATTCCTGACCTCATTTGGTGAGACCTGGATATGTAACAGAGGTAGTGATTGCACCTACAGTGACAATATGATACGGGTATTTGTTGAAGTTATTGGCATCTGTCCATACAGGGCATGTGTATAAGGCATGATATTCCCTTTGTGGGGTACATTTGCAGACTCTACAGTTATTGCAGGTGTCCAGTGAGGAACATAACAAAAGGGCCACTGTACACATTGATTGGGCTGCTGAGGGGATGGAACAGGGTGCCATATCCTTTTACTTGCTGGATAACACACACTCAATCAGGAGATGTAACACATCAGAGTATTTTCTGATGTCAGCGGCACTGTTGTGGTCAAAAAGCATGTAGTCCACTGCAATCACATCGTGGATACTATCTATGAGGCAATTTTCAGGAGAACTACCAATATAGTGGTGGCTGCCCAGCTAAGTGTGTTTGTGTATGATTCATGGGTGGAGAGTGGTCTCTAAGTATTAGAAGGGTTACTTATATTTTTAACTAATCCATACTATCACATAGTCTTTGCACATGGCACTACACATTTAGGGATGTGGATTGTCTACACCAATCTCTATGGTGTTTTACAACTGTTGGCCTTGTAATGTGAACATTGGGACATATACTAGGACCTCAATAACCAACACCCACACAGGATACTGATGACAGACACACACACACACACACACACACACACACACACACACACACACACACACACACACTTGCCAGTACTGAGTTTTGAACACCTACCTAGCTATGTATTGCTACTACAGTGCTACACATTTATCACACGTGCCACGGAGCTTATAGGATGGATGTTGTCCCAAGGTACTTATAAGATGAGGAATATTACCAGCCCTTGTAAATACTGGCACTGGGTGATGTAGTGGGTGAGAGAGTTCACAAAATATTTTACCCTACACTCACATTTACATTTGCCAGGAGTGAAGCTCAAATCTCTAACTATGTTTTCAGACCATTGTGGTTACTCATTTACCACATGCACCACTGACCTAATGTGGTTTAGGGTTGCTGACAGGTACTTCTAAAGTGAATGATATCTGCAGGACTGCTAAAGTCAGGCACTGAGAAGTGTACTGGGTGCAAATGGGGACAAAATCTTTAAGGTTCGGACATATATATGTAGATATATGTACACACACACTTGCCAGGAATGAGATTCATACCTCTGCCTATGTAGTTATTGCTACTACATTGCTCCGCATGTATCACATGCATCACACAGATTATAAGTAGAACATTGTCTAAACATACCTCTAAGGTGAGTGACATCAGCAGCAGTGCTAAAGGAGGGGTAAGGGAAGTGTAGTAAGTGTGAATGGCCACAAAATCAGGTCTCTACAAAGACACACACATTTTCTTACACAAACACACACATTTTTTACAGTTGCCAGGACCAGGATTTAGAAGTCCTACCTAACTAGTTTGCTACTCTACAGTATTACACAATTATTGCAAGTGCCACAGAGCTTATATGTTGGAGAGTTGTCCAAATGTATCCTTGAAGGTGAGTGACATCAGCAGCAGTGCTAAAGGAGGGGAAAGGGAAGTATAGTAAGTGTGAATGGCCACAAAATCAGGTCTCTACAAAGACACACTCTCTCACACAAACATTCACATTTTCACAGTTGCCTGGACCAGGATTAGAATGCCTACCTAACTAGCATGCTACACTATAGTATTATGAAGTTATCACGAGCAGCACAGAGCTTATATGTTAGAGAGCTGTCCAAAGGTATCTTTGAAGGTGAGTGACATGAGGAGTAAGGGAAATTTAGTGAGTGTGAATGGCCTCAAGCACATTCATCTAGAAATACACACACACTCACACACAACTTTACATTTGACAGGACTGAGTTTACAACTGCTACATGGATACTTATTTGTACTGTAGTGTTACACAGTTATCACGAGCACCACTGAGACTATAGGGCTGAAGGCTAACCAAAGGAATTTCTACAATTAATGACATCAGCACATCGTGTGATATAGGCCAATTTGATGTGTACTGAGTGAGAAAGGCCTCATAATGGGATTCTGTCTGTCGCTGTCTGTCTTTCTCTTCCCCACGTCTGTGTGTGTGTATGTTTGACATATTATATTATGTTGGCCTTAGATATGTGTGAGAATTCCTATCCAGTGTGTGTGTGTGTGTGTGTGTGTGTGTGTGTGTGTGTGTGTGTGTGAAGTATCAATGGTGCACAATTTGGTGTGTGTCCACAGACATCTGTGAATAACCGATATCTGTAGTCTACTGTGTTGTCAGACATGGGCTTCATTTCTCTAAGTGTAGGAGCATGCCCAATATGACCTTCTATATTGAGTGTGTGCATCCATTCCAGGGAGGGTTGGACTCCAGTTCAGGGGTTTTTGTGCTACAGCTACACCTAGCAAACTGTTTCTGCAGGATATCTGTAGATAGGTTGCCAATATGGAGACACAATGGGCATAACATACTGGGGATACTGTAACTATAGCTGTCTGTGCTGCTTGTGTAACATGGTTGATTGTAGCATAGATTTTCTGACCTATGTACTGTTTTACACTGTGATGTATCATGTTATCAACTACTGACAGTTGTCATTCTTTGCTCACAGTTATTTACCAGGGAAATACAAGATGAATGAAGCTGAGACCAATATTCTGAGGCATATAGACTACACATTCTGGCACACTCCTGCCATTGTGGAGGGGTAGCTACAGACAATAGACTGCTGGTTCTGTATAAATGGTCCAGCACCTTGTTAATATGCTGGCTGTGGATCCCTCAATGTGACAGAATGGCCATATCCTGCTGGGGCCATACCTTTCAGCTGTACAGATACACCCATGTTATCCAGAGGCAGGATTCATATATCTAGTCAGTTTACCTTCCCATTGTGGTTTACAAGCAGTTTTGTGGCTATTCATTCATGGGTTTGCAGTCAGGGGGTAGTATGGGTGGACATTAGAGTTTCAGACTTCACACACTCCATAACACCCATGATTCTACACCCCCTTCTGTTATTCTCTCCTCTTTCTAACATTATGTAAACAATATCTCAGAGGTATCCCTATATTTGGGCCTTTATCCCAGTAGTATTTATGGCTTGGTCCACAGTCTTGCAGTAGGACATGGGGAGGCATGCCACTGGCATTTGTCAACAAGGCCTTGCATTTGTTTTCTGTTTACTGTGTTACGTTGTTAGTTAAGACCTCCTGACATGCCATACATTGGCACTATGAGTGAGGCATGGTCCGTTGCCAGAGGACTGTAGGCCATTTTAGAGTGTTGCAGGCCATCTGTAGCAGGACAGTGCATTCTGTCAGTCATACATTCCCAGGCTGCAAGCCAGTGGATTACCCTGGGGTGACAGTGGTGAGTAGTTGAGGTGTTCCTGTCAATCTTTCCTGTTCATACTGATCCACGGGTCTGGATGTGGTCGGGTTGCTGCTTACAGCTAGGGACACACCTGCATTGGACACCTATTCAGCATGCAGCATCATGTATATATTCCCATACAGAGATGGGTTCATGCTGTACTCATTCCCTACAGCAAGGATATGACCTGTGATAAACCTGTGGTTGATGGTGGGGTGAGCTGGGTGCATGTGTTATATGGAAGCTACTTGCACCTTACTCACAAATATACCTGGGACATTCCCCTACGCTGGCTTGTGTGTGGACATAGGGAGCCTGTCATAACTTTATAACTGTGCCTTTTGTAGTCTGCCAGTAATTGGCCAGACTACCGGTATTTCATACTAGAGGGACAACTGATGCGATGGTAACCTCTATGTATAATTCCAAACTTGTGTGCAGTTGACAGTTATTTTATATGCACTCTGTGTAGGTTACTTCCACCTGTGTACTGTTTCCATATATGGGCTCCTGTTCATGGTGTGTCCAGCTTTCAAACTGTGACAGATATTGACATCTGGACAGTGAGTATGTACAACTGCTGATGTGGGTGTAGCTGAGAAGCAGTGTGGTTGGCACTGTAGTTGTTGGAACATGGCCCTGTTGTCACCTGTAATGTACCTAGGCCACTGAGACACAACCATCCAGGCTGACAGGCTGACCAATTCCAGGCAATATTAAACACACAACAAACTTACCACACTGACCTCTGCATATTCTACACGTGCAACTATGTAGATTGGGACAGCTCTGGCAGTCTGTGCTCCAGTGATATTACTCCTCAAACTTACATGTTACTGCATTTCTACATGGGATTGTGGGGGGATGCACACCTGCAGACTTTAAACATTTGCAATGACTGTACTGATATTTCGATTGCTCTGTTGGCTTCCATTTCATATTGTATTGTGATCTATCATGCAGAAAGGAGGCATATCAGTAGAGTACACATGTCAGATGTTAATGGCATAAATTTCAGTTTCAGACTTCTTACCCTTCAGAACTAAAATGAAACTGCCAGACCTGTTGTAGTAAATCTATGTAGGTCTGGTGGGGGGCTGTTCACCATTGCCATCATTTGGGGGCCTTAGCCCGGCTTTTCTTTATGGTCATCTACACCAGTCCTGCTGGGTGAGGCTGGTGGTGGGTATGTGACCCTCATTTACAAACATGTGTGTGACCTATTGATACCCACAGTTATTTGGGCCATCACATGTACTGAAGTGGGAGTTGTCACCTTGTGTAGTGCTGCCTAGTATGTTGACACCAGTATTTGTTATGAATTTCCTGCTGTCCTATATAGCTGTCTGCTGCTATCCCATTCAGCCACCCAATTCCCTTGCATGCTTGCATCCATATCATACATGCAAGTATGAGAACATACTACTCCATTCAGTAATTGATAGGAAGGATGAATTTCCTTGTTGCTGGGTCAGTATTTAGGATGGTGCTGGAAAGCTGACTATGTTGGATGCACATAGTGCATTTCCTATACATAGTAAAGCTCAGGTAGTGTCATGTTTGGCATCCCTTTTACTGTATGTGCAAGTTGGAGAGAGGTATCATTCCCTGGACCATTACAGTTTCAGTGTATGTGCTATGCATTGCATGGGCATACTGGGAATGCCTCATTCTGCCTACAGGGGCAGGCTCAGGATGTTCCTCCTCTGAGTCCCTCTGTGCCTGTGCTGGCCTTGGGAATGGTGGGAGCTGTGTGGCCCTGCCCCGTGCTGTTCCTGCTGCAGCTGTTTCCACAGGATCATATTGTGTAGCATGGCACATGCTATGAACATTTGTGTACATGTAGCTGGAGTGTACTGCAAGGCTCCACTGGATATGTCAAGGCAGTGGAACCATGACTTGAGCATTCCAAACACACGCTCTGCAATGAGTCTGGTTTGTGAGTGTGCCTCATTATGGTGTTCTTGATCTGGGGGTGTGCATTTCTGATGGGTGTCATCAGCCACGGCTCCAGTGCATAGCCAGCATCCCCCACTAGATGGCCATATGGGATGTTCCCCCTGGCAAATGCCTGATTCAACTGTGAGCACTGCCAGATGTGGGAGTCATGATAGCTTCCAGGGCTGCCAGCACACACATTCATGATAATGCACTGGGAATCACACACAACCTGGTAGATGATGGAGGGGAAGCCCTTGCAGTTTATGTAGACCCTACCCAGCTCACCCCCTGCTCACCGGGTGGTGCTTTGATGTGGATGTGCATGCAGTCTATAGCACCAACTACCTCAGGGTATTCTGCTATACGGTGGAAGAGACGCATATCTGATCAACACCTCACAGGCAGTGGGCAAATATATGTGCTCATTGGTATGTGGCATCATGACATCCAGGAAATGGTGGAGTGCCCTGGATGCTGATGCCTGTGAGACCCCCATGATATCCCCAGTTGGTCTTTGGAAGGTACCTGTGGCTAGTATTCTTAAGTCTACACATACCTTGGTATCCACTGGGATGGGTTCCCCTCTATTAGTTCTGTGTGTGAGGCGTGGCTGGCACAGCTCAACAATGTGCTGTAGAATGTCCCTGTCCACCCTATAGCGCCCTACTATCTCCAGCTCATGTAGGTCCTGGTAGGTTACCCTGGTTCTGTACACTCTTCTCCTCCTCCTCCTCACTGTGGGTCAGTTGTCAGTATTCTCCTCCTCACCACCCTCAGTCTCTAGCACATATTGATAGGGTAAAGCAGCAGCAGCCTCTAACATTTTTAGTTAGTTTTGCTAGTTAAAAATCTTCCATCTGTGTACACTGGAGGTGTAGAGTTTGTGGGAAAAAAAGTCTGTAGGGTGTTTGTATACTTTATAGTAGTGTGCTGGGCTGCTGCATGTGTAATTGCCTGATTCTGATACATTCCACCTGCCAGCTATGCTAGTTCTCCTTGATTGCCTTCCTATTGCTGTTTCCCCTTCCCAGTTCTGCCCTATTTAAGCCCTGAGGTATACCGTGCACACCCAGTGCTGAAATGTAAACAGTGCTGCCATTTCCAATTTTTTTTTTTCTTTTTCTTTTTTTTTTTTTTGTTTAAATCCTAGTGTATGGCACACAGACCCATTTAGGCTATGTACACACTGCTCAAGCACATCTGACACACCCACTTCCTTAGCTGTGCTTAGCTAAAGGCAAACACAGGCACAGAGCTCCAATGAGCTTACAGTAATCATGACACACTCCCTTATAAAGTCATTTAGCTCTTACATTTGCACTGTTGCATTGGTGCACCTACACGGTTAGGTACAAGCTGACACTTTGAAGAAATATGTGATTCAGTATAACTCCACTCATTTGCATACCCCAGTGTGCAGGTCATTAGTTACTACACTAACACAGACCCTTACCCCTTGACAGCCAGTGCTCCCTGGTATTGTTTGCATTCTGAATGCCATTGACTATAATGGCAAAATGCAGAATTAACTTAAGATTGACTTTTCTCATTTTTTTCATATTTTCGGCATGATCCCGTTTGCGTGCCACTGCCCTATGCTTAAACGGCCAAGCTCAGCCAAAAGCAAAAGTTTAATTTTTATAATAATTAATCACTTTTTAATGCCAGTGGCCTTATCTTTTACCATTGGCATGTCTAATGTACATAATACATGCTTTTCCATGAGCTGTCATGGCTCCATTTTGTCAGTTGCAGAAATGTACTCAGTTATTTTCTGAATACATTTCTGCACTGGTAATGTTCAAGCACAGAGACTTGAACAGAGACCTGGCAGCTTGGTGGATCGCAAAATCACCTCATTTGCATGGTTTTCACCAGCAAATGAGTTGATTTGCATATTTGCCGGTTTTCCATGCTAGAACAGTGTAGGGCCGCTCATGCACGTGAAAACGGCACTATCCTGAATCCCTCAGTGGCTATTTTCCATGCAGGAGCTCCTACAGTGTTCCTGCATGGAAAATATGGTTTGCTGAATACTGGGGTTGCTCTCTACCCACAAAACCAACAAACCTGTGTTAAACTCATTTCTATTTCTTACTATATTTTGCCATTGGCTACATTGCTCAGCTAGAAGCACTTACTTCTTTTGTGTATCCTAAGTTTATGAGAACATGAATGTAACAATCATACAATATTTCTAGTTATATGATGGGAGTTAATTCTGGTTGTTAACTTTTACCTCAGAGGGAATTTTATTTACAGAATATTACTCTTAACCAAGGAAAAATGAACTAAAACAAATAAATACACTTTCTGCAAAACTTATTAACTTTATGGAATGTGACATATTTCTTTGCTTCTATTTATCTAGGAACTCTGTGGCTTATTTAATGATGTAAAGCAAACTCAACTAATCCCTACAAAACACAAGACAAATTTCAAACACATTGCACTTAAAGGAACAAGCCAACAAACTGACACTAGTTATGCTGCTGAGTGTCAGGAAATGATTGAATGTTTCTTATTGCAGTCTGAGATCAAATCTAAACCCAATTCCATGTCCTTTACTAATCAACTGATAAAACTACATGAATGTATCAATGCAATTAAAAAAAATAGTCCTGTAAGCCACAAGACAACAGCACCCACAATTCTCTGAATGGGTTTAGTATATGGGCCTTTATATAATTCTTTTTCCTCTTGTTGAGAAAAGGTAAGCAAACCTTTCATTTTTCTGTTATCTTTGTGGAATAATTATTATCAAATCAAATAAGGTTTTTTCCATGTTTTATTGGTGGGCCTGACCAGGCTTTTCTCAAAACAAGTTCCTTGTCAACCTAAGAATTACACTTGACAATGATGGCCCTATCTGAAGTATTTCTAAATACTGGAGTCTTTGTCAGAAATCTGTGCATTTTCTCAATCTCACAGGGAAGTCATTCTGGCAAATTGAGGATTTTTGATAATCAGGCATTTAGAAAGATAATCATGTTCTCTCCTACTGATTTTTTTTTTTGCAGGTGATAAATACGTAGATTATTGCTCCCTTCCTCCTTCTCTAACTCATCTGTTTTGTCTGTTACCTAATTACTTTGTTTCATTAAAACTTATGTACTGTTTGCCCTCTTGTATCCTTCCAAGTAAAACTGCAGTTTTGATACTGCATAGTTGTAAGCATTTTTGAATAATACCTTTAAGCAGACGCATTTATTTAGTGCAGTCTTCAATTACTTAGTCCATTTTTGTTTAATTTGTCCACTTTTATTAATGGGTCTTGTATCACAGAAGACTGCGGTGGTGGTGCTGCGGTAGCATTGTCGCCTCACAGTAAGACATTGTCCTGTTCGATTCTCAGCTAGAGCGTCTTCTGTGTGGAGACATGCGTAAATGGGCGTACCTTCATTGAAGGTTGTGTGCCAGGGCTGGCAACTTGGCACGTAAAAAAATTACTGCCAATCATTAGCGGACCAGAGTTCCGCTGTGGCGACCCCTAACTGGGAAAAGCCGAAAGACACAACAACATCACAGAAGTTAAATTCTGCAGCTCTTGTTTCATGTAAGTATCTGTAAGATAATGTTTTCAGATGGCTCATATTTGTCAGCTTGGTGTTTCTTATATAAGTTCTTCCTATCAATTTCTTCTCCGATGAAGTCTAAAAGGAATTTTCTTTATATATATATATATATATATATATATATATATATATATATATATATATATATATATATATATATATATATATTGTTTTCAAAAGATGAAAATTGTAATTAAGCTGAATTAAAACTCTAGATAGTTATAAGTATGTCTATTTTATAAATATTTTCATGTCAAAATATAATGAAACTGCAGAGTAAAATCAAAGTTCTGTTACTCAAGGGCTATCTTGGCTCCCCCTCCAGAATTATTTTTTTTTTCCAATTTGCTTATATACTGATGTTTCTTTAGCAGATACAGTAATGTGCTAATTGACAGATCAGCATTCCAGGTGATGACACTCATTTAAATATTTGGAAGGCTAAATGCAAATCTTGAAATTAGCACTAATATCTCAATGTCTATATGGAGATAATTTTTATGCAATATTCTGATTCTGTATTTCTCCAACTGTCTTTGCTGATGTAGACATGGTTATCTATCTTGCAGCACCCTTGCTGCATCAGTTAAGAGGGTTATCATTTTTCCATTATGTAACTTGTTTCTTGTTCTTCAGGTTTGTTTTTTTCTTGTTTTTTTTTTTTTGCAGATTCATAAATTAACACAGTTTACAAAGAAGAGTTAGTCCATGGGGCATAATTTCCTTGTTGGTACCTGTATGGCACCTCCTGCCTCTAGGACACCAAGGCCTGGGATGAAGTTATAGGTGACCATCAAATCATTAACGTTTGCCTTAATGAAAGTGAGGGTGTTACTCTTTTTTTTTGTTTGTTTTTATGTAATAGAATATTTTTTTCCATAGACAAGTAAGTACTGTAGGGGATCAAGAAGAGTTGGATCCTTAAAAGCATGGGACACTAGACATGAATCTCTGAATAGGAGTCGATAAAAGTCAGAGTATAACAATAGAGCTTCAAGTGTGTCTTATTAAGCCAGAGTCTTTAGTCCAAAAATCTCTTTATGTAGGATATTCTAGAACTTTCTAGTTGTGTAATAAGTTTGGATATATGCATAACAAAAAGGATAGTGTACAGAGCAATGAAAACTTCTCTTACTCTGAATGTGATACCATTATTTAATTGGGCTAGATATAACAATTAAAAAAATCACTGTTGTTAGATGGTGGACAAATGATAGATAGCTGTGTGCAGAGGTACCAAGATCTTCAACACCATTATCAGTCTAGAGTAGGGGGTTTATTAATACTTCCCATTTGATTTAAGCATGTTTCTAATAAAACATTGATCTGTATGGTTCAGTCCTTGCTATAGGGACACTGTACTGAATGCTGAGCAAATGACAGCAACAAATTCCCTTGTCTGGCAAATTTAATTAGCCATATTTTTGGGTTAGTGATGTGGGGATCCAAAAACTAGATGCTAAACAAAAAGTGTTCCAGTACAGAGACCCAAAGAATGCCACTAGTCACAATTTTCTGATACATGAGCTGAGACATGCTTATTTAGCTACATGGGATATATCTGTCAGACATTTTCGCTATGCATCTTACAACATAAGGGTCTACATTTAGGCTTTTAAGCTTATTTACAATTCCAGCATGAGGATCAGTTTCAATTGCCTTGAGCAGATCCAAACGAATTGTGTGAACTACATAGTCAGTGACTTTCTCAAAGAAATGAATTAAGTAGACTCAATTTTCCTTTGACAAAAGCTCATTGTCATATGTCTAAAGCAGTATGACTGTGCATATTGGAGCTTATGAAATCAGGTATATGTTCCATGGCTTTGCAAATTTGGCTTATTAAGCTGATGGGTGTATAGTTCACAAAATCTGATGTGTAACCCTCTTTATAAAACAGTGTATGACAAAACTTTTCATACCCGTAGCTATGTTTAAGTTTAACAGTTTTGGGTGTAGACAAGGCATATTTGCCTCTGTTTATTTAAGTAACCAGGTATGATGTCAGATTATATAGAAATGGTGTTTTTATCTTTAGAGAAACTACACTGGGAACATTTCATAATAATCTTGTAGGGAGAAGGAAAGGGACTCAGGAATTTGTGAACATTCAGTGACTATTTCTGGTATGAAGTTGGTACTAAATTTATGAACAAATACATAAGTAATATCTTTAAAGTTGTAAGGTTTAAAATGCTTTAATCAAGAGCATTGCTATGGGTATGCCATAATTATCTGATATATTTAAAGAAGGACCTATGATTATCCTTGGCTTCAGATGCTAATCTGAATATATTCTATTCTGATATTTCTTATGGTAACTTTCATATTTGCTTATCTTTTTGATGCTGTCTTTAATGTGGTTAGAGTTTGACTTATTACAGGCCTTGATTGTCATTTTACCTTTTACTATAGAGTTTGTTAATCTTGGCATTCAGGCAATGTAGCTTATTTTTACATTCATCAATATATTTAGCTCTGCAATGCTGCTTGTTAGATGGGAGTAACATTCATTGGTCTGAGTGACATCTGAGGCTACATGGTGATTGGAAATCTTGGAGATATATCTTGAGAGGTCATTGTATAGTTTTAATAGGTTTCTCTTTTTAAAGCTATTTAATTTTGATGTGCTCATGGTGGTTGGTTTAGATGCCTTAAAAGAAAACATTCCTGATTTCTGACACTATAGGACTAAGGAACATTGGTGCAAATATTAGCAAAAATGGGGTCAAGAAGATTTTAATACCTAATGTGCTGGTTAACTGTTCACACAAGAGAAACAACATTGACTAAGGTTACTATTTGTATAAGGGAGTTAGCATTAACTAAGCTACTATTGGTACAAGAGGGGTGACATTTACTAAGACTAATAATTTATGGGCATACACAACTTTTGTGGTAGAAGTGTTTCAGTTAATTGATGGATGGTTGAAATCTTCCATGAAAGAGGTACATTTATTTATGGCTGGCTGAGTAAGCATTTAGAAATCATTAATTGTGCCCCCAGGACATGGAAGGTAACATATAGCAAGCTATGAATTGATAACTTGTCTTGCTCAGGATAATTTAAAGTTCAGCATGTTTTGTTTGTGGGTTGCAGGGAATCTATCTGGAAATAATTGGGATTCTGATATTTTAATACCTAACCAGAATCCAGGTAGTCTGAATGTGCGATAGGCAAAGAAACTCAGTAAATAGGCAGTGCTGCCTTTACACTGAAACCAAGTCTCTGTTACAACATAGATATGCACGTGTTTGAGTTACAGGAGGGCCTCAAGATCCAGCAATTTATTCTGTAAGACTTCTGGCATTGTGCAGAGCAACCCCAAAGTGCTCTGGACAGGAATTTACTGCAAACCTCATTGCCATGTCAGAATGTACAAAAAGTGGACTTTGCTTAAAACAAGGCACTACAGGGCCAGCAAGGGTTTTGTTCAACATATGTAATTTGTGGAACAAAAGATACAAGCCATCCTTGGAGAAACAATTTGGGCTTTTGATCATCTCTCCCAACACACATAACTGAATCTCCCTAGGATAATATCCCCTACTTAACCATTTCTTAAAGCCAATTATCTCATTTTTGTATATGGGTATTATTCTGGATGAGGGTAAGAATTCACTTAGGGTATAGTCTAACCTGTCTTTGACACATGCATAGCAAACTCCAGTATGTCTCTCTGCATATCTTTGTGGATTAAGCACCTCAGATCTTTCCTTCTCACAAGATCCACCACCAAGAACTGGTCATATTTGTCCTTTTTAAGGGACTATAGGGTCTTTGTGAAGTCATGGATCTTCTTTGGCCAACCTAGTGATTGTAGATTTAGAGTGGTTGAACATGGTGCCTCCAGTTACTAAGACATTTCTACTTGGACCTGGAAGACATGGTGACAGTCTAATGTCTATTATCTTCGGTTTGATAAATCACTGAATTATGCAAGCATGGTGGAGCTGAATTAGAAGATTTCTACCAAGCTTCTTTAGTCCTGATTCTTGCAGGCTTGAATAGTGACTTTTTTGCAGCCCCAGCATATGTTGGCTTAGTGTGATCCTGTAGAGGTACAAGAGGTACAGGTACATTTATGAGCTGCTCACTTACCATCTTTGTAAGTGAGAAGGTGGGATCAAGGTTATATACATAATTGCACATGCCATAAATCATGTCATGCTCATCCTATACTATCTGCATGTTGTAGAGCATTGGGCAGTTTCTACACTGTCTTAAAGCACCAATTGTCACATGCTTGGATGCAGCCAAATGTAGTAACTGTCAATAACTTGTCTAAATATAAAGGGAATTGTAAGAATAGGTATGATGATGGCTAAGAACTGGTTTGGTAGCCACAAGGAACTATTAAAGCAGCAAGAGCAATTTGAGGAACTGGTGCTTGCAACAAAAACAAACAACGGCATCAGCGTGCATGGCAGTACAGTGGAGCTGGGAGAAACAAGTTGATATAAACAAACAGCAATGCCAGTACATAACTTAGTGCAGGCTAGAGCCAAAGTCCACAACTGCTAACAACTTTTAGAAACTGTGTAAATTAGGTAAATGACCATGATGGATATAAGAAATGTTAAATAACAAATGTAAATACTTTAAAACAAACCAGTTTGTATCCATACAGTGCAATGTGCCACACTGTGATGCATAGTGCAGCAAGGTGATATGCGGTTACAAACAGTCAATCTAGCTGAAGTGTATAACAAGGAAAAGAAATGAAGTACATTATTAATCACAAAAAAATAAGACAGAAACCAGTTTTTCACATTTGTTGGATAGCTGCATTAAGGAAAATATTAGAAATTTGACAGAATGTTGTCATTAAAACTTACATCTTTAAATTATGGATTACAAAGTAGGGATTTTGCCTATAGCCATCTATACAGGAAGAGTATAACCCTTTTTAACTTGCTTTGCCCCAAAGGTGATTCAGTGAATAAGAGATCTGGCAATAAAGCCATCTAGCAAATATTAGTAACCTATGCAAAGTGATTACAGGATGAGAAGTAATCTGCTGTCATATCACCCTTAAACTATCTCACAAAATACATCTGTTTAGGAGTACAAAAGAAGTACTGAATATTAGAACAGATAGAGTTTTTTTCTGTAGGTTCTACATGCTATGTTGGGCTTTTACCTTTCAGCAGCAGGGTAATGAGTCTTCATAAGCCTATATCTACTCTTCCATGACATCTCTCTGGCATTTATACATCGTATAATCCTTCATATTTTGAGGTCACCCAGCAGCCTACTGGCAGACAGGTTCACCATTCTTATGGGGCTGAGAGGCAGATAGGAGAGACAGCCTGAGTGCTACCTAATATAGGCTGAGGGAAGGTGAATGGATTGGCAGGCTACACCTCTAACCACCACACGCACACACCTAATATTTGACAAATGGAGGAATTGCAGTGATAATCTGCAAAGTATGCTTCTGCCTGCATAAGAGACATAATCCTTGGATCTGCTACTTTTCAGAAGTTGCCCTCCATTAATTACCAGCCTCCATCAAGTATCTTGAAAGGGAAAACATCCCTCACATGCACAGCCCATTCTATCAATCCGAAGAAACGAAAGCTGATAGAGCCTCACCTTTCTTTCCTTTCTTCCTCAGCACCCCTCCTCATTAGTGGCCTTGAGCTGCTGGTTGAATCAGGTCACCTGGGTCACAGTCAAGACTTAATTTTATATGCCAATGCTGCTCTCAAACAGATGGAATATTGAGTTCTGCAACATAAGACATGCTTTTATAGTGGAATGAATGTGAAACTTAATGCCTTATAGACATTGTCTATATGGGGGAGTAGTTTGCTGTTTTGTTGGTGGATCTGCTACTTACAAAATCATCACTAGCTACATTTCATCATGTGTTTCACCCCTTCTTACGAAATCCTGTGAATATGCACATCACCTATTGTTCTCTTTGCAAGGGGATAAAGATGTACAGTTGTTTTCTTGACCTAAACTGTTGTTAGATTTTCTTCATAAAAATTTTTGAAGTACTTGAATAAAAATATTAAACTCTAGTAAAAAAAATACAGTTTATGACAATAATATGTGCCAGATAAAAATGCAAACGCAGATGAAAGACTTTTGCAATGCATTATAAAATGATTGCTGAACTGTTCCATTTGTTAGAAATACAGAAATACGCAGACTAGCCAGTGTTTCCTCTGCATAATACCTTAAGTTACTTTCTTACTCAATGGTGTTATCTTTATTTTGTAAATGTTTGCATTCTTCCATTATGGAATAGACATCTGGCTTTTTTATAAGCTGAGTGTTTTCAGATAATGGCCAAACTACCTACATGTTATACTAATAAGCCTCCCAAAAAAGGACAATACATGTCATGTCTACAGATAGTGCGGTCTAATTTTATTCATCTGAATGAATCCATAAAAACCTACAAAAAGTAAAAAGTCTATGGATATTTAGAAACCATGGTGCTGGAACATTTTATGTTCTTATCATTTGCATGTTTCCCATGATCCACCCTCAAAGGAGATTTTTAAAGGCACATTCAAGAAAATGCATTGTATTTGCATTCAGGTATTTAGAAAAATAGCATTTATTTAATAGTATTTAGAAAAATAGCATTACAGATTTGCATTGCTTATATAATAATCTACAATAAAGTAAATGAACAACAAAAACACACAGGGGTCTATTTTAGGCAACTTGGTCAGAACTACACCGAATCAGAGTAGGCAGCACACAAATTTTAAAGTACAAGGCAACATACTGTATACTGCTGTGTAGAATAAAAGAACAAAAGAAAAAACTAATTTGTTTAGTTGTGTACCTACATTTACATAAACTGAGTCTATGAACCAGATAAATCCTGCAAAGCCAAACACTACTTTTTTGGGGCATCCAGGAATACAAACGTTGCACTGTAAAACAAATGAGTTTTTTAAGAAACTAGTTTTTATGTATTTACATAAATATAAAAGATACCTAGCTTGAGAACAGGGCAAACATACAAAGTGCACATATGAGCAAACTGGAAAACTTAGGTGAAGTAACAGTAACTGCTATGCTGTGCAGCATTACTATATATTGCTGGTCAGTAAACAAGAAATCAAGCAACAGAACCCCGGAAAGGAAAATGACAAAAATGTTTTTAGTGCTTGCTGAAAGACATTACAAGAATGGTATATAGAGTAAAGAAATACTAGTTTAGTGTCAGAAAGTGACCTCACAGAGGTATGTTACAGAAATGTTGAAGTGAGCCAGTTTAGAAAAATCCTCTAGTGAGGGGTCAGTAGCAGGTGAAGTTGAGTCAACACATTTACTGCACTATTTACCAATCTCTGCGGACTGTCTGAAAGCAATACAGAATGGAATATTACAAGATCAAATGCTCCAGGCTTCAAATAACTCAAAGCTAAAGTGAAAGTCAGATACTAGTGGCCAGCTGTTTAGGGAGGACATACCATTATTTAACATGAGAAATTAGCTAAGTGTCCAGACTTAAATAATATTCCTAAGAAAGCTGTCTGTGATTCCTGTAACTCTTAGGCAAAATATGCACAGCCTTTATTTTACCACATCTGGAGATGGCAGCTTGACAGAAGTAAGGTAGGAGTTGCATTTTGATCAGATATACATATGAAAATGTAAACATTCAAGAAATAATAAAATGAAGGAGGAAATATGAATGGCTAACTTAAATATACATAGTGCCCACACATAAAGCCTGATGGGCTGTGAGAACAGGCAAGCTAATTATATGAGTTAAAGCAAGCTGCATGCTATGAACAAGAATTTTAATTTCTTTGACATTGGCTACCTCTTAGAAAGCTCAGGAAAGTCACACTAGATTGCTACACATATTTCACAAAATACAGATAATCTGTAGTAAATAGAGTCACTAACTGTGATTCATTAAAGATATACCAGTCCATGAATAGATATATACTAATACATGTATTTAATGAACAGAAGTTAAGCCTCATATTCTACAGGTATAACCTATTTTACAACTCAGACATTCCCAATGACTGAAAATTATTAGAATTATCCACGGTACCATGGATAAACACACACCTGTACCATTAGGATAAGGGGTTTTAGTAACATAATGCATACGTTTAGGGTTAAGGGCAGGGGTAGTGTTGGTGTTAGCACCCATAAATAAGGTGGTGCAGTGGAGAGGGCATAGAAATATGCTGCTTTAATGTCTTAGTGATAGGGCAGCAAGAAAAATAATCCAGAGGTCTAGGCTTCATTCCTTAAGAAAACACATACATCTTTAGTGCTGCGCCCCTGGATTTTTGATTTGGGTGATTGCCTCAAAATATTTCTAATTGGCATGACAGTTTATTTGAGTACTGGTTTAGGGTCATGTCAAGACACTTTTACCATTCCCGTATGTGTCTGATTACTAAATGTATTTACTGAAGACAGGATATACTTCTGCACTTAGTTTTTTTGTGCTCTCTCTCTCTCTCTGTATATATATATATATATATATATATATATATATATATATATATATAGATATATATATATATATATATATATATACATACACACATACACATGAACACACACACACACACACACACACACACACACACACACACACATATATATATATATATATATATATATATATATATATATATATATATATCTATATATATCTATATATATATATATATATATATATATATATATATGTATATATATATATATATATATATATATATATATATATACACACACACACACACACACACACACACACACACACACATATATATATATATATATATATATATATATATATATATATATATATATATATATATAGACACATACACACACCTAGTGGGTGCCATAAATTTGGTTGCAGCAGACATTTATTGTGTGCTTCTGGTTTTTGTATTTTTTGTTGTTGGTGCAAGTGGTTGCATTATGTTGCAGTCAAAGTGTAGACGAAAAAAGTCTGCCCAAGTAAAAGCAAAATCTGTGGAAATTTTAGGTGATCACAATATAATGCATGTTTTTCATTTGCAATCACTTTAGAGTGATGCTTTCTTTATAGATGATAATGATCGCTGAAGAACTGGTTTGACGTTTTTAATGTTGATCAATGTTCATCAGCAATCTTATCACATATATATATATATATATATATATATATATATATATATATATATAGATATATATATATATAGATATAAATGTATATATTATATATATATGTCAAGACACTTTTACCATTCCCTTATTTGTCTGATTACTAAATGTATTCACTGAAAATAGGATATGCTTCTGCACTTAGTTTTTTTGTGCTCTCACTCTCTCTCTCTCTGTATGTATATATATATATATATATATATATATATATATATATATATATATATATATGTGTGTGTGTGTTTTTTTTTTTTTTGAGTGGGGTCAATGTCAGATGAATAAGTTTTCAGAAACTCAAAATTCATATGGTCAAGACCATATGATCAAGTTTCCAAAAACTCAAACCTCTAAAAAACACACAAAAAACACAAAAATCTACCTTTTATATATTTTTTGCAGGGGTAAACCCCCTTTCACCCCCCATACCCCCTGCAAATTATATAAACCAACTCCCAGATCACACTACAGTGAGGAAAGGGGTAAATTTACTGATCCACACTGTACAGTGATCTCCATTCAAAAGCGTCGGGTTTTGCCATATGAATTTCAAGTTTCTGAAAACTCTATCAGCTCATAGGGCCCTACATATATATATATATATATATATATATATATATATATATATATATATATATATACTGGCTTATGTCAGATTATCAAGTTTACAGAAAATTGACCTCCATGTGGTTGAGTCCATTCCTCTCAAGCTCTCATGCAAAAAATCTGGACAAAGTCACAAATAATGGGGGGGACAAAGGCCCAAAATAGGGACATGTTTTTAAATATTGCTCTTGCAAACATAGCAAGTTGATATAATAACAAGTTTTGGATTAGCATGCATTTTCTCAAGTGTTTGAAGTCTGAAACTCAACTGCCTGTCATTATTTTCGGACTTCAGCTCTCAATGTTTTGCTAATGATTTGTCAGAAAAACAAAATTTTATGAGGAACAGACCAAAAATATAAGGGAAAAATCTGGACATTCTGTGAAAATCTGTACAATCGTGAGGTATGGTTGAGACCATATTTTTGACTTTCTGAAAACCTGAAGAAAAAAATACAACCAAAATGTATGATTTTGGAAGGGAGCAAACCCCCTGCACCCTACACATGCTGTAAATTATATACACCAACTCTAAGATCATACTACAGTGGGGAAAAGGGTAAATTCCCTAATCCACACTGTACAACAATCTCCATAGAAATGCCTTGAGTTTTTGAAAAATCAAATGTATGGTCTCAACCATATGAAGTTTGAGTTTCTGAAAACTCAATCATCTGTCATAAACTTATATATAGTTAGATAGCTAAATAGATAGATATAGATAGATTTATGTGTGTACTTACACTTGATCAACCCAGACAGATAGATAGTTAGATAGATAGATAGATAGATAGATAGATAGATAGATAGATAGATAGATAGATAGATAGATAGATAGATAGATGTGTGCCCAAAGAGCAACAAGAAAGGCATAGACATGGCTGAAATTGTGGTACTTTATTCAAAGTAAGTGTTTTCACATCCAAATTACGCTTCCTCAGACTTTACTAATATTACATCTCAACTTTCTTTTAAAAACATAACCTTATATTTACAACATCCAATAGGAATAGATTAATTAGCTAAGATTAATACATAAAGGAAACATGTCTCTATGTAACACAAAAAGCATGCATATATATTTATACAGGTACATTTATAAAAATATGTATATGAATCTACATAATTTATAAAAGATAACTATAATAAAATTCAGTTCTCAAAAAAATGAACATAAAACTCATACACATAGACGCTAATAACATAATCATTTATTTAACGGTCTGTCCTTTAAAAATGGTTTTAAGGAAACCCTGTCATTCAGACCAAAATATTTATCAGCCTGAAGTCTGATAACTCACTTAATCTCTAAATTTTTCTGTGATATTTTTAATGATGCCTAAACAGCGACTTCTGAATGCTAATTCTAAAACTATAAATTTGAAATTTATGTGTTGACCTTTTCTGACATATCTGCCTAGATAAGGCATTACTTTCATCCTCCTTATTAATGGCACAGATATGTTCCCTGACACATTCTCTTAATGTCCTGTTGGTCTTCCCAATATAGAACACAGGACATCTATTACAACAGGCCAAGTAAACTATATCCCTAGTTCTACAATCTGCAAATTTACAAAATTCATATATCTCCTCCGTAGTTGGGTGATTAAACTTATTGGTGTTTCCTATATAAGAAAAGAAAATGCATCTTTTATAACCATTGGTGTTGAGATTACTCATGTTAGTATTTTCATGACATAAGTGTTTCAAAGACTTATTATTTGTATATGCAAAACTGGGTTTCTATCCAACTAGTTCTTCAAGTTTGTCATTCGCCATCAATATCTTCTAATTTTTATAAATAACATTACATATATCTCTGTTGTTCCTAGTAAATGGAATAACCATTCTACACCTATCTGAGACATTGTTATTAATCTTTTTAAAATTCAACATATCTGTTTTATAATTTTTAAAAAACGGTTTACCATTCCCTGCTCATTCTATCCTGTCATCGTCTATCGAAAGAGATCACTCACTAAATTTATAGCCTCTACTTAAAAAAATTTTCTCTAATTCATTTCATGCTGTTTTACATTTGTTGTTATAGCTTGTTAACCTAGAAGCTCTAAGACTCTGTCCTTTAACTATGTTTTTATATATATATGGGAGGTTCATACGTTCTCTGTGTAAGAGATTATTTCTTTTAAACAATTTCTTATAAACTCTGGTAGATATATCATTCCCTTATTTTGTCAAATTGACATCCAAAAAAATCAATGCTTTCTTTATACCTACTGCCTGTGAAATGTAAAAAATCAGTGGTTGTATTAAGGAAGTTGATAAAGTTTGTTAATCCGTATTCATTACCATCCCATACAATAACACGTCATCCACGAATCTCTTATAATATAATACAAACTTAGAGTACTCATCATTAATTATGATGTAAGTTGTCTCCCAAAAACACCATAACTAGATTGGTGTAAGAATTAATGCAGGGCTACTCCTTTTTTCTGTAAAAAAATATTTGCCATTGTAAAAAAAGACTTTATTTGTCAAAACCAGTTCTAACAACATACAATATAGAAATACTTTTTCTTGTGGAACATTGTCCAGTTTGGATAAAAATTGTCTGATATAATCTATTCCCTCTATATTGGGTATTGCTGTAAATAAAGACATCACATCTAGAGTAACCAATATGTAGTCAAAAACATATCTATCTGAGTAAACAAACACAGATAAAGAAAAAGAAAATATTGTCTATCTTTCAATACTGTGCTAGTAGCATTGATTATTGGTCATACCTGTTTCTCTAAATAAATTGAAACAGGCTCAGTGAGCCTACTCCTACTGGAAACAATTGGTCTTAAATGGGGGTCTGACCAATTTTTATGTATTTTAGGCAGGTCTCTGATAATAGGAACTACAGGGCTGTCAACTAAAAAATATTTGTATAACTCACTATCAGTCTGTCTATTCATTAACATGTCATATAGGTCTGCCTGGACATTTCTAGTAACACTATCCAATTGTTTGTTAGTTAAAGAAACATAAGTAAACTTGTCAGAAAGCAAGAAAGCATTTGAGACATTTTTGAATCATATGATATAGGGTCCATAATCACTGCAGCATCTCCCTTGTCAGCAGGTCTAATTATTATATGGTCATTCTTTTATAATGAGACAAGAGCTTCACGTTCTTGATTCATTAAATTATAAAAAACTTTTAAACTGCATATTTGAATCCGTTAATGTTAATAAATCATTCTCAATAGATTTTTCAAAAGCATCTAGTAGAGGATGTAATGCCGGAGTGTAAGTACTTTGTTTCTTAAAATTAAAACCTGACTTACTATGACTTCCAAACATTAATTTCAACATGACATTCCTGACAAATAACTTAACATCAATAATATTATCTAAAATGTCCGTATTTAACAGAGGAATAAACAACAGAACTTTCTGGAGCAATGACTCCTCTGTGACACTTAAGTTGTAACTTGAAATGTTAAACACAAGTGACCGTGGATTCACATCCATTTCTTCTTTTTTTGGTTGTTCTTCTTGTCTTTCTATCGATGGAGTCCATCTTTTTCTTCCGTTGCTCGCAAGCCTCAGCCTCGGTTGATATTCCCTAATTTTTATAAATGTACCTGTATAAATATATATGCATGCTTTTTTGTGTTACATAGAGACATGTTTCCTTTAAGTATTCATCTTGGCTAATTGATCTATTCTTATTGGATGTTGTGAATATAAGGTTATGTTTTTAAATGGAAGTTGAGATGTAATGTTTGTGAAGTCTGAGGAAGCATCATTTGGACATGAAAGTGTTTACTTTGAATAAATTACCACAGTTTCAGCCATGTCAGTGCCTTTCCTGTTACTCTTTGGATATTATTGTTGGTTTCTTGCAAGACACTTAATTCTCTGGAACTTTTTTTTGTTTTGATTGAGATATATGTGTGTACTTCCACTTGATCTGTTCTTATAGATTTGTTTACATGCATGTGCTAACCCAAGCATTAACATCCAATGATATATGTTTTAAAAAATGCATGTTTATCACTTCATAGTGCTTCATCTGAAGAGTTAAAGGTTTTATTTACTGTTGTATCCTGATGATGATTGACTAAAATGCACAAAAGGTTGTGGCCATTTTGTTATAATAGCTAAAGTCTAAGGACAATTAATTCAGAGTTGTGGATTTGGAATTAATATTTGGGCAGAAGCTCTGCTTGTGGCAGACCTCCCAAATGCGGATGCTTTCAGAAGGCTTCTCATTGTATTTTCTGAATATTTTAATTTGTCCACCAAATAGTATGTAGGGTTGACAAAGAGGAGGCTGAGAGACCGTATTTATGACCACCTATAGGCTATTCGTGGGCAGGATGATACCAATGCCTTGGCCAGACATGTGAATGAATACGACACACACTATTTTACTTTTAGGGTATTACAAGTGTTGGCAGTTAACAAGAGAGGAGGAGATAATGTTAATGCCCTGGCCACAGCTGAGTTACATTGGATTTTAAGACTAGCAGCTCACCTACCCCCAGGCTTAAACAATTCCATCTCTATTAAGCCTGTGTTGTTAGGGAGGAAGTGATACAAAATATATATAGTGATCTATTTGTACAATTTATATTAACACAAATCTTCTACTTCCACTTGTATTGTTTAATACATATCAGTTACTGTCTATATTTTTTTTTCATGATGACCTTGACAATGGGTTTGTTTGACTGTGTAATCAACCTTTTAGACCGATGAGATTTATGTATACTTTGGTTGATTTTGTCATTTTTTATTATTTTATTATTATACTATATTATATTATTTCTTTTTTCATTTTTCATTTTCATTTGTGTATCTATTTTTATTTGTGTATTTATTTTCATTGTTATATATTTTTTTCTTTTCTGATTTTACACATTTTTTCATAGTTCCGAGTACATAGAATACTGTATTCTTCTATGCTCATTGTAATTTTATTTAGGAGCTTCTTGTAGGCTCATTTTGCAGTTTGGCAATGAGCTGTACAACTCATTATAGTAATACAGTCTTCTGACATACTGGTAGTGTTGTTGCTTCTGGCTAGATGGTTACCTTATATTTTTTCACAATTGCTTGTTTTGCGGTAGTCATTATGTGACTTTTTTATATTTAAATATGCCACTAGATGTGGTTTAGTATTTCGTTTTATAATAGTTTGATTTGATATTCTATGTAATTTTGTGTTGTTTTATATTTTGGTTGCATTTACATAGCGATGTGATGTTACATTGAGTGGATTGCGATCGGTTGTTCAGGATTGATTATCAGGTCTGACAATCCATTGCAAAGTATGTCTGCGTTGGATTTTTTTTTTTTTTTTTTTTTTGAGTGTTTGTTTTTTGTATATCTGACTGCGAATGGGATCCTAATATGGGTGACATGTTGATATTTACTATGTCATTGCACCTTGTGAATGTAAGGTAATGGCTGTATTGTTTACGCGCTGCCCGTTTGATGCTGCCTTTAGCCCCTTTATGCATATATATAAATTATATTGAGCTTGGTTTTCAGTCTCTGTTTTGACGTCAGGCATATACATTATATTGTTTTAACAGTTAGATAGATTGTTATGTGTAATTTTTTTCTGTGAGATCCTTTCTGTTTGATTTATATTAGCTGATCTATCAGCTTTTATTGAAGAAATATGTGAACAGTTGTTGTTTTGTGTTAATAACTTTATGGGCAATGGCATCATGCTATTATATGTTTGAAGAAGTTTGTTTGTGTTGTCTCTTGTCTTGTGCATTATGCCTTTTTTTGCCTTTTGTCTGAAGCTGAAGGGTGGGTGACTTGGTATAATCAACAATTGAAAGAATGTAAAGACAATATACTGTTTATTAATTTGTTAATGGATTTATTAGCGTATTTTCATACATTAAAGTATTTTTTGGATTTCTATCGTGTCTATGGGTGGACTTTGTTCAATGTAAAAGGTTTTCCACCAAATAGTAGTTACAAGCTCAGCAGGTAGCATGTTTGTTGTTGGTGCTGGAAGATTATACAGCTGTGGGTTTTATTACCACCCTGGTGCTTGGATGAATTTTCCAATATTATCACCATGGTGCACTATAAAGAGGGAATTGCACTCCTGAGTGTTCCATGCTTTGGGTGATACATTAAACCAAGGTCCTATCTGCCTGAATTTTTTTTTTTTCCAGTTTGACCTTTTATGTAGATCTGAGTATTCACACAGCTCTAATCTGATCAAGTATAATAAACAATTCTCTTTAAAACAAAGAAAACATTTACAAATTTTATTTTCTATGTACAAAATTCTGCCTGTTAAAGTTGTACCCCTAGCCTGTCTGGGTACATCTCCCTATTATATGTAGCAAGAACACAGAAGAGCTCTGTCATAAAGAAGAAAACTTGACACGAGAACATAAAATTGGAAACATTTTAGAGTTACTTTAAGTGTAGCATACATTAGCATTTTTCAAAATACGCTAGCTGTTGATCTTCTGTTTCCAGAAGACTGCAACCAGAAAGTATTGAACTATAATAGGTAGCTGTAGAAGATATGTGTGGTTTCACTGAAGGAGCATGTGAGCATATGAGCAAGTTGGGGAATAAAAGTGAAAAATGTGAGTTGCCTGTTGCACAAGTAGAAAAGACAGACACTTTCCAGCTGTGGAATATCATGACAAAAATAGTTCCCTACAAATATCAAGCTTATTTGTTTTTTGACAATTAATGTGAAACACGGGGGGAGGGGCAGATTCATTAACAACCACACTAAGTATAGCTATTATGTATGTGGCACAGGATAGCGCATTACTTGGCATTCATCAAACAGCTCTACACTTAGTCTAGAGCAGCCAAACAAAGGCAAATGGCAGAATATCCTAATATAAGCATAAGTAGCAAAAGTACATGCTAATTAAGCAATCCAACATGGCAGAGCTATCCAGGAAATTATAAAGCAATGTTGTACACTCAGTGTAGCCATTTGCCCTGAAATCCAAAACATTTTGGATTACAGTCACTATTACACTTAGGAAAAACACATATTAGTGGTTGCTGCTGCCATTATAAACCTGTATGTACAACAGGCTTTAATTCAGGGTGCTGCTGCCAGACCTTGGCCAAGGAGAAGAAGTTGTAGAGTGATACTGGGTGGGCAGGAAAAGATTAGAAAAAATATTCAACATCTGCTACTTTCATCTGAAGCACCAGGGAATTTATTTATTTATTTATTAATTTTCAGTTTGATGACCGGGGAGGTCCACTGGGCTCAAGGAGCCCATTTTCAGTTGAGGCCCGGGGAGAAAAGCTCTACAAAAGATAGTAGACACAGTAACAATTAAACAATTAGTAAAAATGATGTACTAAAACATAAGCACAGTAGAATATTAACATAGTATGGTATACAGTGCATATTTACATGTAAATACAATTAGAGGTCGATAGTACAGAGTCATCATTATACCGAGGTTCTAAATCTTCTGAGAATGCTATGAAAGAAACATTTGTAAGAAAAGAGTAAATATGATTGAACTCGTATTGGGTAAGGTGGAAGGTAGTTTATGTATATGTATGTATTCATGTATTAGGCAGGATTAGGTAGGTAGAGTGCAAGGGCATTTCCTGTTATTGGAGAGGTAGGAATGGAGCTGGGTTTTGAAGTGATCAAAGTTTTGACAAATTCTTAGAGAGGGAGGAAGAGAGTTCCATTTTTTGGCTAAGGAAAAGGATAGGATAAGCTGACCTGAGGGACGGTTTGGTTTGTATACAGAAATGAGATTTTGGTGAGCAGATCTTAGAGTTTTTTGAGGGGTATATAGTGGTAAGATATTAGTTAGTGCAGGGCACTTAGTGGGTTTAAAAATGAGTTTGTGGGCTATAGTGATTTGGAGGTAGTTCAGGTAGCTGGGAAGTTCTAGCCATTGCAGTAGGTGGAGAGGTATGCAGTGGTGGGTAGAGTACTTGGACTTGGTGGCAAACTTTGAGATTTTGTTGTAACAGGATTCCAGTTCAGAGGAGATAGAGGAAGATAAGTTGGTTAGTAGGGGGGCACCATACATCGGAAATGGTAGTAAGTAGGTAGTGGTGAGGGTCTGTCTTGTGGAAGGGGATAGAAAGTGGGAGTTCCTGTACAGAATGCAAGTTTCTGATGTGTTTTCTTAACATTTAGCTGAATATGGGTGTCGAATTTGAGATGTTCATTAATAGTGACCCCAAGAAGATTAGCAAAAGGAACAACTTCAACAGTGGAGTTGGCATGGATGATAATGTCGAAGGAGGTTTTGTAAAGAAGGTGAGATTTAGAAGGAGAGAATAGTAGAATTTTAGATTTGTTGGCATTTAGAGAGAGGTGATTTTGAAGCATCCAGTTCTCAGTGGTGGAAAAAGCAGTTTGGGTTTTTGTTTAGAGTACTTGGAGGTTAGAAGCAGAGCAGACTCTTGAGTCATCTGCATATTGGACTCTCTTGGTGTTAGGAATAGCAGTGTGAAAGTCATTAATAAAGATATTAAATAGCTTTGGGCTGAGTATGGATCCTTGTGGGAATCTGGTTGGGGTTGGTAGGAAGGTTGAGGTGCCAGTTTTCCATTTTATGGCCTGAGATCGGTCACAAAGGTAGCTGCTGAACCAGGTAAGGGTGTTGTGTGAGAGATTAAGATTAGCAAGGTAGTTTAGGAGATGGGAATGGGAGACAGTACCAAAAGCCTTGGAGAGGTCAAGGAGGACTGTTGATACAAGTTCTCCAGAGTCACAGGCGTGGTTTACTATGTGTAGGAAAGAGAGGAGAGCAGTTATTGTGCTATGGCCTGGACGAAATCCATGTTGAGTTGGGGTGAGGAGTTGGTTATTTGTAAGGAATTAACAAAAAGAAACGCCAGCAACGAGGTTGGACTGTAAAGGGTAGTTTATTGAGGTATTAATAAACTACCCAAACACCAGATAGGTCCCACATACCGGTTCGCCCCCAGGTTAACAGCAGCATTTCTTTCAGTATATACACAACATTCAAAAAAAAAATAAAGGTGTATATATATATATTACATGATTGATGAAATATATAAATATCAATCAATCAAAAATATAAATAAAAAAAATATGGCATTTTTATAATAAAAATGGCATTTAAATAATAAAATTAACATAAACATATTTGTAAATACAGAAATTAACATATCATGTGTAAAAAGTATATGTACAAATGAAAAATGTTTTGAAATCCATGTTTAATATTTTATATTATATATTCTATAAATATTAATTTACAATTAACACAATGTCCACAGGGAATATATTCCAATTTGCTTTGATAATGTTGATGAAGGTATTGGTATTTCTACCGTTATATCCCTATTCTTAAAGACACAATAGGCCTGCCAGGTGGATGAAACAAGTATTTTTGAAATAGGTGAGAGAATAGCTATGGGCCGGAAATTGGAGGTGCTATTATTTTTGCCTCTTTTGTGGAGGGGTAGGATGATGGCTGCATACCACAGTTTAGGAACATAAGATTCCTGTATGGATCTGTTAATGAGAATGCTAATGGGGATGGCGATGCCATCTGGTGTGAGTTTTAGAAAGCGTGAGGGGATGTTGTCAGGGGCATTGGAGCCTGGCTTAAGCTTAGAGAGGAGTTTAGTTATATATGAAGTGGCAATTGGTTTGAGATGAAAGATGGGAGATGAGAAAGGAATGGATGGTGGAGGAGAGGGTTTGAGTAGGGGGGAGGAGTTGTTGTTTGGGAAGGTCTTGGTGAGTTCTGCTATGGAGTTAATAAAGAAGGAGTTGAATAGAGTGGCTATTTCTGAGTCAGACTTGCTAATGTCAGGGCAAAGATTGTTTTTGGTACCGGGGTTGAGAAGAGAGTTGATTGAGTTCCAGAACTGTTTGGGATTTTTGGAATGATTAGATTGACGTTTGCTATAGTATGATTTTTTTATCCTGTATAATATGTTTTTTGGCTAGGTTATGGAGTTGTTTATATTTAAGAAGAGTGTCTGTGTTCTTATTGCGATTGTAAAGTTTCCAGGTTTTGTCCCTTTGTTTCATAAGTATGTTGGTGTCTTTAGTAAGACAAGGGCTGAGTTGTTTTTTATACGTTTTGTTCTGGGGGGGCATGAGAGTTAAGGATAGCTAAGAAGGTTGAGTTGAAATGTTCAATGGCCTGGTCTAGAGGAAGAGTTTTTAGATTGGTTCAGTTTATTAGTTTGAGAGAATTGGAGAAAGTTGTGGGGTTAAAGTTTGTGAGGTTTTGTGTGTGGATATATTGATGTTGGAGAGGAGAGGAGGGAGTTGCTCTATGGACAAAGGCTGGCAAGTGGTCACTAATGGAGTCTGGTAAGTTGCCTTTATGGGAGATTTTATTAGGGTGCGAGACTAGGATCCAGTCAAGTATGGAGCCTGGGGGGCTGTTTTTATTAGGTCTGGTAATGATATTTGTAAGTTGACTGAAATTATATAGGTTGATTGCGAAGGTGGGATTATTGTTATCAGTTTTGTTCCAGTCAATGTTTACATCTCCTAGGATGTAAGTCTCAAGCTTAATATTGGTTGAGGCCCATAGAAGGATTTCCTCAAGTATATTTGTATTGTTTCCAGGGGGGATATAGAGGGCTATGACACAGATGCTTTTATGGTTATTTAGTTTGAGAATTCCTATGACTAGTTCAGCGTTGTTGAACTAAGGAATAAGATTTTGGTAGGGAGTGATGGAGAGTAGGCTAGAGTAGATTAAGACCACTCCTCCTCCCTTCTTTTTAAGGTGGTCATGTCTAAGAGCTTGAAACCCAGGGGGTAGGATTTCAGAGTCAGAAATATTGGGTTTTAGCCATGTCTCAGAGACAGCTACTATGTCAGGTAGGGTATGGTATAGCCAAGTGTGGAAGTGGGATATTTTATTTTTTAGACTCTGGGCATTGATGTTCAGGAGTTTGAGATATTTAGGGTTGGTAATATGGGTGGTAAGAGGGGGAGTTGGATTATTGCTGGTACTAGGTCCTGGGTTGGGATGTATGTCACCTGTTAGGCATAGGCAGTTAAAGGGGAACGAGAGCAGGGGTTTGGATTTACTCCTAGTGTTTTGTGGGAGGTATAATAATGCTTTATGAATATGCCGTTTCATTAAGGAGGGTAGAAGTTTTAGATTGAAGCAGAGAAGTGGGTTTGTTTAAACTAGGGAGGGTGATATAGTGTGAAAGTGAGATGTGGTACAGTGTTGATGGGTGTTGAGGGTGATAATATGTTGAAGAGGGGATAGGAAAGAAGGGGGGTAGTTCATAAGAGTAATAAGAGGTAACATGGTATAGAGGAATTAGAAGTAGTAGGCAGAGGGAGGGGATGAGAAGGGTTTGAGAAGGCATGGTGTGGTGTAGGTATAAAGGAATAGTTTGGTGGAAGGTATTGAAGAATTAGTTGGATGTAGGGGAACTATGAGAGTGTAAGAGGGAGGTGTGTAGAAGTGAGTAAAGTGCTATAAGGTTTGGAATGGGGGAGGGGTGAGAAAGTATTGGAGGATGGGAGGGGAGGGGATAGTGAGGAGATGTGAGTGGATTGGGAGAGATGAAAGGGAGGGGACTTCTGGCTAGGATAAGCATAGGAGCACTGGGGGTGGGTGGGAATTGGGGTAGGGTAGGGGAGCAGAATGAGCCTGCAGGGTGAATGGAGCTGGTAGAGCCGAGAAAACATTCAGTGAACAGAAGCTGGAATACAGGTAAAGGCAAGGATAGGGTTATATCTTTGTAGTGATTGGACTAGGGAAAATATGTTAAAGAATACTATAGTTCATTAGATCAAGCCCTGAGAAGTGAAAGTTAATTCCACAGACTCTCAAGTGAGGGACAGAGAGACAAGTCAACAGTGTATATTTTGTAGGGCTGTGTAAAGTTGTTTTGCAGAACTTTCTAGGTTGTATGCTGCCACTTTGGGGAAGGAGGAAGATGGTATCCTAAATTGAAAGGAATTTCACAGCTATGTCTAAATTAATCTAAGAAGTTTACAAGGAAGTGGTCATGGAGTAGCATGTAAACCTGGGAGGGGGGCCAACAGACTTGACAAGCTGCTATCATGCACACTGAGGTAGAATGCTGGGCAAGATTATAACTTGCCAACAGCAATGTTCAATATAACTACATGCACTGATGTTCCTTCATAGGAGGAAAACTAAGCCCTTTAGTTAGGTTGGAGTTGATTGAGCCTAAGAGCAGCTTATCTAATTATGTCTTCACTCAGATGGGAGGGAATTCCTGTGGAAAACCAATCCCAGTGAAAGCAAAGGTATGTGTAGCATTATGTATACTGGCTACAGGTACTTTTCAGAGATCCACAGGAGCTATATTAGGGGTGTCACAGCCTTCTGCTTCCAGAATATTGCATCAGTTTCTAAATGCAATGCTACGACATGCAAGGGAGCTTATCTGTTTTCTCCTCACCCCCACAGGAGAGAGCAAGAATCATGCAGGAATGTTATGCAATAGCACAATTCCCTGAAGTTTTTGGGGGCATAGACTGCAAACATAAAATAAAAAACTCACCTAATGAACAGGGAAGGAGTTACAGCAGCAGAAAAGGAAGCCACTCTACAAACTGCCAGTTTGTCTGTAATGCCCAAGGGATCATTTACAATGTCTGTGCAGGTAACCCAAACAGTTTTCATGACTCACACATATGGCACACCTGTGAGCTGTACAGGTTTGCTAAGGGTGACTTTCCACAAGCGCATCTAGTAGTGGATGCAGGTTATGCCCTAGAACCATGGCTCATGACATCTGTGAGAAAGCCACACAACCCCACCAAGCAAGGACATAATGATGCCCATGCTCAAACTAGGAATATTATAGAATGTATATTTGTCTAGATACCTCTGTAGATGCCCTGGAGTATGACCCAGCTATCTCTGAAAGAATACTTACAGTCTCTTCCATGTTGCACAATATCATTCTTAGGAGACAGCTTCAACAAGAACAATGAGGGCCAAGACCACATTTCCCACTGCAGCAGAGAGGGCCAGCAATTTCAGCAGATGCAGATTAGTCAGAGGAAGAACTACCAGCAGCAGATGCTGCTGAGAGAAGTAGGTGTGTACAGTATGCCCTGGCACTGGCAAACAGGCAAAGAATAGCACACTCAGTGAATATCTGAATGAAAGAATAACAGCTTTAGCACATACAAATATCAAAAAAGATGCCTGACAAACTGTGTAACCTTTTCTTAACCATGTAATTGTTGTATTCTGTTAGTGACAGACACAGGCAAGCCCCCAATGTGATGTCACACATCTGCATTATTACCAAGGTAAGTTTGGAACCTATAGAGAAAAAATAATACAGTTGTGTAAATGATTACAGTGTTAAGCAAATTATCTTATCTCGCTAAAGTAATACATGCCCCAGTTGTACAGAAATGTCAGTAATAACCAAGCAAATAGGTTCACATAGTCTCAGGTGCAACTTCACAACAAAATATGACAAAACACTCATACGTAAGTTGAAGAAATTTAATTGCACCAAAACACGAGACATTAAGTGCTTTCATCCAAAAACTGAGGACTTCATTAGCATATGAAACAGATCCCTCACCCATTTTATATATATATATATATATATATATATAGAGAGAGAGAGAGAGAGAAAGTTCCATTAAACAGAACCAATAGCAAAAGTTAAAAAACATAATTGATTAAATTACTTAATTAAACATTAAACATTAAGTTAAAACAGTTTTGTAAGATTAGAAAAAATGGAAAATACATATACCCCCCAGATTCACGAATCCTCCGTGTAAGACTAAATAAGTCTTACTCGGAGACTGCAGTTGAAAGGTATGACGTTAGCGTGCCATGAATATTCATGAGGGCACACTGACTCAACCCCCAAGTCCAACACGGACCGTGCAGGCAAGCAGGTGGCTTGTCCAACTGCCGAGCAGTGTAAAGGTCTACGCCCCTGCAAGTGTGCGGAAAAACAAAATGTCAACACACAAGAGCGAGTCCGCTGAAATGTCCATGTACCCAACACCACACTCCCTGACATTGTAAACCCCCAGCATAGTTATGAAATGTAAAACATTAATTTTTTTTTCTAATTCCCAATATAGCTGCCCGTATTTGCGCGTGTGTACTCGGGTGTGCCCATTGCTTAGCTGCAGATAGCAATCATGACATGGAAGAGCATAATAAGGAATGTTCATGCAAATTGCGCCAAATAGTAATAGCGTAGTGGTAGAGCGTTCGCGCAAAGAGGAGGCATTCATAGTTCGAGTCCCACCACTCCCCTTCCTATTTTATGCTCCAAATTAGTATATGAAATAATTCCTGACTTATATGATTAAACTTTTAGTAAAAAGCATTCAAATGGCTTATGTATCAGTGAACAAAATGTATATTTATAAAGGAATCTGACATATAATTGCCCGCAGTTAAGCAACGCTTAACCCAGCGCAATATAGTTGCCCATAGCTAACTCGCGCTTTACCCAGCGCAATGTAGTTGCCCATAGCTAAATCGCACTTTACCCAGTGCAAAATAGTTGCCCATGGCTAAATATTGCTTTACCCAGTGCAATCGGTTTGCGCGAAGGTTGCGCCGTGCCAACCAGCGCACCGTCGGGCAACGTGGAGCAATGTAGAGCAAAGTTGCTTAAACACAGCCACGCCCCCTAAACTGTCTGGACAGTAGAAAAATAAAAAGCAATGATAAGATTTGAACCCAGGACACTGTGCACCATAATCAAAGTACTGAACCACTAAGCCACGACAGCTTTGGATAAACATCCACTGTTAACATATATATACTAATAAATGTTAGATTAACAATTGCTAAGCAGGTCTGCTGTCAGCCGAGAATATTCAAAAATGGCCAATCACAGAAAAGTGCGAGAAATGCGGCATATTTAAGCCGCATAGGCGGGAATACTCGCCATAACTGATTGTAGCTCCCATCTGCAGTTAGAATGTCTGGTGCTGGAGAGGGTACATGCTTTCAAGCACAACTCTGGGGCATCAAGGAGTCAAAATACATGGTTTGGCTCCTAGTCCATCGGCATGAGACTCGACTTCTGCAGGGCCAGTTCCAAGGAATGGAGTATAAGGCAGAGGCTTGGAACCGGTTGGCTCATGAACTCACCAGTGCCACAGGCGTCCCTTGGACTGGTGAGCAGGTCCGTCACCACCATGCAGACCTGAAGAGGTGGAAGCAGGACCTTCTGAACCAGTGGATCCAGGAGGCACGTCAAATGTGTGATGCCCCACTACTAAGTAGGTATCCATGGAATGCAGTATGTAAGACAATCTAATATAGTCTAAATAATGGATAGGTATGTCTCAATATCCCTTTATTTACTCCACAGCTGCAGGAGCTCGTGCTATGAATCAGCAAGCCTATGCAGATAGGCTGCTAAGGCTGTGCCACCAGGCAGGTTAGTAAATATTCTGCACGTATTGTTACATGATATATGTGAGTGAGCATGACAAAAGTGTTTCAGCCCAATAATACAGCAATAAAATGTCCTGATTAAATCCTCTGCATGTACTGTTATATAACAAACATCAGTGATCCAGAAATAGAGTGTACTAACCCACCAATCAAGGTAAAATAAGTCTGGAATACTATCCCTGCATGTACTGTCATAACATATAAGTGAGCAGGCCTGAAAAAGAGTGTTGTAACCTAAGGTATAATATGTCCTGAATATGTCTTCTGTATGCACTGTAATAACAAGTAAAGGAGAGAGCCTGTAGAAAAGAGTGTTCAATGTAATTAATAAAGGTATAAAACTTGGAGTGTGTCTGTGTCACTTACTTTGAAATGTTGTTGTACCCTTGCAATAAAAAATAGTACTGTTGTATTAGGTGCTGTCAATCCACAGTTGTGCAGTCCCATAGGAAGTGGATGAAGGAAGTGGCAGTAGCTGTGAAGCATAAAACATTCATTCCCTGAATAAATCCTCTGCATGTACTGTTACATATCATAAGTCAGATAGCCAGGAATAGAGTGTAGTAACCCATGAATAAAGCAAACACATGTCTGGAATACTATCTCTGCATGCACTGTCATAGAAAAAAAGTGAGTGAGCCTGAAAAACAGTCTTGTAACCTATCAATAAAGGTATAATATGTCCTGAATAGGTCTACTGTATGCAGTGTAATGTCAAATAAAAGAGAGAGCCTGTAGAAAAGAGTTTTAATGTAAATAAGAAAGGTATAATACTTGCAGTGTGTATTTGCCAGTTACTCAGAAATGTTGTTGTACCCTTGCAGTGAAGAAATGTTACTGTTGTATTAAGTGCTGACAACCCCCAGTAGTGCAGTCCCATATAAAGTGGATGAAGGAAGTGCCAGTAGCTGTGAAGTATGTAACAGTCCTCAACAGTTGTGAAATGGCTGACATGCATAGGTAAATTTGGCACATGAGTAGCCTGTCAAGGTGTTCCCCAGAAATATTAGTGTTCTACCTGAAAAGTAGGGTTGTGTAGAAAACAAGTGAAAAAGGCACGTGAACACATCCAGATGTGCAGATACATAAACAAGTAAATTTAATACAAGTATGTAGCAGTAACATCTGCATCTTGGACAGTTACTATGTCAGATATAGGTCAAGTATATAATGAAGTAGCCAAACCCATAATGCAATCAAATGCATGTTGCCTAGTGTAAGAATACATGTAGGGGTTATACACCTGCAGTCAATAGGAATGTATGTCTAATCTCATAACATTTGTTGGGACATATGTCCTATTTTTATACAAAATCTGCACTTACTTTGATGCATATCCCCTGTTAAAACACCACAATCTTGGTGGCCTGTTGCCACCAGTCATCCCTGCATGCTGTTGTAATGTCCACTGTCGTTCAATACATGCATGCGTTATGCTTGCTGTTCAACTGTTGTAACCCTGGTGTGTTGGGTTAATGGGAATATTACTGCATGCTGTTACAACTAACTTGGAATGCTGTTGTCTATGTTATAATTAAACACACCTAATCACAGAACGTATGGGAAGGCTGGTCCCAGCGGACCCACCTGTCCCTCCTCAGCTGGCAGTTGCACCTGGCACCAGCAGGTCTGGTGCCCAGCCTGGGCTACCCTCCTCCATTGGTCCTGTGCCACCTTCGGGTGGAAGCACTGCAGGGGATGGGGCTCGCCCCCCCCTGCAAGCGTGGGTGGAGAAGGGCCTCCTGTCACCCTCCAAAGGGTCCGGGTTGTGGTGCATAGGGAGATCCAGCGTTTAGTCGCTGATCCCCTATGCCAGCTCGAGGCGAGAGTGGCGTGACTCATGAGTGAGCCTGCCCCTCATACTCAGCCCCCAGCACAGCAACCCTCGGGTTTGTGAAGATCCAGTGGTGACTGCCCATGGATGGGGATCTCAGTCCCACTGTTACCATCTGTGGGCTCATGGGCTTGCAATTTCCAAACATCCGTCCCTGTCAATTGTGTTCACCCACCCCATGTGTCATACTCCACCCCTGTATGCATCTTGTTTGTCTTGTCTGTTTACCTAACCAACCTACCTCCCCAAATATACCTACTTCCTCTACCTCACTGTCCACTCTCCCCTGAAAAAAAAAAAAAGGGCAATCTGTACCCGAAAAACAATTACGTCCCATACATAGCTGCCCATTTCGCACACATGTCCATTGGACATGTACACTGATAATTATAATTGGCAGTACCACAAACTTTGTTGTCCTCACCCCGCTCTCAGGGGTGGAAGGTTTCAAATTTCACTCCAAATTTGCAACATATGCACAGCTGTTGCTGGTAAAGAAATGGGCAGCTATGGACCTTCCCTATACCAATCCTGCACATCCTGAGCTTGTTTTCCTACTGTCTTTCCCTCTTTGTGCCCCCTTTTTCGCCACTTTCCTATCTCCCCATTTTCTTTTCTTTCAAAGAAATAAGTGCGGGGGTTAGCGGGAGTAAGCACTTTTAAGCAGTAATAAGCGGGTTTAAGTGAGTGTGCACATGTGTGCACTTAGCTAAGCGTCACGCAAACCTGCGCAAACCCGCTTACAACTGCTTAAAAGTGCCTTAGTCACTCTAGGTCAGGGCCCTTGTTCTGCTCAGCAGCAAAATAAAATACCTTTGTCAGTCTCAAACCCCAGACCTTGGACACATAAGACTGCATGTAGTACCACTAAGCCACAAGAGATGTACAATAACGTGGTGCTGCAAAAAATATATCATGCATTACAATGAGTGAATGTAAAGGAAAAATAGGAAGGCCATAACACAAAGCCTGTTCTGTGGATATTTACCAGCAATTGATGTGGGATTACATTACATGAGTGTGATGTGAGAAGCAGCCAATCAAGCAGAAAATAATGTTGCAGAGGCACTTTACAACCCCCACAAAGTATCATAGCAGCACAAACACTGGCATATCTGAGTAGGGTAGAGGCCATACCTTCTAACTCAGTCAACTTTCCAGAGATGTCCCTGATTGTGAAACATATTTTAGCTGTGTCCCTCAGAATCCCACAGAAAAGTACTGACATCAGTCAGAATGGTGGGCTATTACACAATGAATACTGACAATAATAACAGTAGACACTGCTTGTATATCATGAAAGGAGTACTAATCCATATGCACTGCTTCACTGAAGTATACACCTTCTGTTCCTATTATGTGTAAGGTGTACCTCACTTTCAACTACCTATCTATGACACCATACAAAGATGTATGCGATTGTTCCATAGGCCCGACAGAGGCCCAAACAAACAGGCATATAGGCTAAACTGCTGTTACACACTCTGCAAATAGCTTTCTTAGGACCTCCCCAAGCATACCCTTATGTAGGAGTATAACACAGAAATACCAATGGATGTAGCCATGTACTGGTAGCAACTGACTAACAATGCCATTGTAACAGTGCTGAAAACACCTGTGAGTTGCACAGACAAAGAATGACAGTGTAATCTCTGGCTACCATCTGGGTAAGTTTACAGGTGGGAACCATGCAGACAGACAATCTGCCCTGATAAACACACAGGTACACACCAACCCTGCAAGTCCAGTAAGATAATATTCACATATTAATGCATAATGCTCTCAGTATGTAAGCCTCCCCCCAATTAAAAGATACCTGTGTGTTTAGGGTCTACCAAGTGTGTAGGTAGGCATACTCAGTACAGGAATTGTCCAGTTGTCCTGCGAACCCTGTGGTAATGTCAACAGTAAAAAACATAAACCCTGCAGAAGTCAGTACATTAATATTCCCAGTATAGCCGCATAAATGTTGTGTAAACATTTGCAGTGGTGAGTAAAACTCTACACTGATAGCTCAGTATTGGAAGTGGCAACAGTCAGGTCTGAGTACAACATGTACATCACTGTCTACACCTCTAGCTTCATTTATAAGACGTATACCAACCTTCTGACTTACACAACAGTCTCCACAGCAAACAAGCATGGGCCCCACTCTGGATATCTGAAAGGGCTACGCCTACATACCTTAGCAATTTATAGCATTGGGTTACTATGACAGTGAGTACTGCAATTACCACTCAGCAGGCTGTATGCATTTACCAAATGCTGGGCAACAATTGGTGCAGAGGGCATCACATGCACATGTGCAGATACCTATAAAAGCAGATAGGACTTGCTATCCCCACATACAATCATTACATTGCAAGTTCAACATAGCGAACAACGCCAAGCAGGAAAAAAAAACAAAAAACAGTATGTTTCAGTACCAAAAAAAAAAAAAAATACATACACAGACGGACCCGAAAGGGACATACAGGTATGTAACAGTTTGTAGTTACCGGCAGGTAGTAGATGGTTATGGTTAGTACTGTTGATCCTCTGATACATGCATATGTGGCAGCAGTAGGTATGTATGCACTGATGCCGTGCATAAGTATTGCCATGGAGAAATTGTTGGGTAGCTGTGTGCAGTGGGACATAAGTCTGACAGCTGTAGCTCAGCAGTACATGTCAAACATCTGAACATGTTATCTATGGTCTGTACAGTACTGCGTTTAATGGCAGTTTTGGGGAGTATTGCAAACACCTAGATAAACTTGGATGTCACAGAGTAAGACATGCATGATAGTCACATAATGTGTAGCTTAGCATTGGCAACTGCTGTAGCAGGCTGGCATAGTAATGTATCATTTGCAGCTATGTATACCCTTGTACTATTACTGTATGCACACATGTGACAACTGTCCGTGTTGTAGCAAGGCCCAACAGGTCATCCCTGAGGTGTATGGACTTACAACAGTGTGGACCTAGTGTCTGTATGGCACACACATATGTCGAGATACATGTGTATCTGATTTCTGAGCATCTGAACATGTGCATAGAGCAAGGGACATACTGCAACTGTTTGTGAAAGGCGGACATTTATATGTTGGTGCAGGTTGTTATGTGTATGTGTATATATATATATATATATATATATATATATATATATATATATATATATATATGTAGGTTGTAGTGTGTGTCAAACAAGACAGCATACAGTGCTGGCATATAACATGTGTTGTCCAAATGCCATGGGTATGCTTTGTTAGGTATATAGTCTCCCAGATATGGGGTCCTGCTAAACATATATGGGCTGAGAACACCTTCCATGCATTCTGCACAAGACTGTGCAATATCATTACATAACTGTATCCCCCTCAACCTTAGCATTATTGATATTCCCACCATGAAAGGTGAACTGTATATGTGCTGATATGCATATCAATGTGTACACCAGTGGATGTTGAAATGTACGCTCCAGCTGAATGTTGTACATGTATTGTCATCCCTGTTGTTAAAAGCCCTGTACCTATGAACTAACACATAGGTGGTAGTGTACTCAATACCGAAGGTGTGATAAGAGACAACGGGGCACAGGTGGACAGTAGTGTCCCTAATGATGATCACTGTGCCACACTAGTCATGTAAACCGAGTACAGTCCACATGTCATCAGTAAATGTGTGTCATCCATGGAAACAGAGGTCAGGGTTCCACTCCACTCATCAGTCATAACACCCATCATAGAGTACAATGTCCCTGTTGGTATGTACCTCAGAACACATACACAGCAACAGTAGATGCCAAACACATACTTCACAAAGAGTATTACCGGATTCCAACAGATGCCCTATGCTGACTGTCTTACCAAACCGATTGTGCACTGTGTCACATACCGCCTACCCAGAGGCTACCCCTGCCCAACATACAAAGCTATGGCAAACCCACAGGTGTTGGACGTGCTCCATGTAAACAGATGGAACACCAGACAAGATGCACACTCTACTGATCAACACCTTGTAATGTAAAAAGCAGAACATGCTCGACTGGCACATCATCATCACAGATACATACCATACTGTGGAACCAACCACCTATCAACAGCATATGAAGGTCCTCATTAGCAGTTGCCATCAATAACCATGATGATTGCATGTGAGATAGGAAACACAACCCAGTAATCACCCCTGTGGCTCTGCATGAAAGGGACACAGGAATCTGCATTACATGTGTGTTGTAATGCAGGGTACCATATGTCTATGCTTCCATAGGCCCTATGGATAACAGCCTATCAGCTACCTAGGACACGATACACACACACATGTACCTGTTGCAACACATGCTATGTGAAGACTGTGTGTGATGGAGAATGTGTATGTGAATGTGTCAATGATGTGTATATGTGTGATAACCTAGTGGGAGTCTGTGTATAAGATGGTATGTAGTGTTGTAGCTCTACTACCATCAAAATGTCCATATGCTATTGCCAGGCATGAAAATCACTATGGCATACGTTGTGATGTAGTCCCATGTTGTCGAATGGAGTGCGCCTTTGTAGGCTAAAGCAGTACATTTATGCTTATTGATTAACAATAGTGAATACAAGTCACGTATGGACTGTAGTACTACCTGAAGCTGTATGCCTCAACTGCACAGTATGGTTTATATCCACATGGCTTGGTAACACACTTTTGTTTGTTTCCTGTAGTCCTCACACATCACATACCTCAGGCATGAGGTTATGTATGTGCTGACACACAGTAATGTATGGTACACAGGTAACTGTAATCTGGGTTGCCATACCCTTGTGTGTTGTAGGTATGTCTGATGTGTGTGTGGGTATGCCTGTAACATGTCCTCGGTGGTATGTGTGTCACAGGATATAGGTGCATATCTAGCAACATGTATAGTGTAGTACAGCAGTATGCCACCTATAGTGGTGAATGTGCACATATGGTACTGAGGAGTTTGCTATCAACAAGTAGTGTGGTGTACTGCTAGTACCGTAACCATACTGTACATAGATTTAAATGGATGACAAATGTCTGTATGCATTAGCTTCATATACACCTCCTGTGGCTAGGTGTTGCATTGTGTCACATACAGTGTGCCATGTACTGTTGTATAGTCCTACATACTGGTTTCACTTTGTGGCTGTGCAGAACATGGTTTGGTATGTAGCATGTGCCAGGCACTGTCAGGCAGTTGTGGTCTTAGCAGTCATATGTGTTATTAAAAGTGTGTATCTGCTGACAGCCAATAGGTTGCTATATATGGCATTTCAATGGTGTCTGTACATTAGAATGTTGAGTGTGCAACATGGCTTTTTCACAATTACTGTTTAATTGTCTTCCAGGGTTATGGCACACAACAGAAACCCATCCTATACCCCTGAGGAGGAGGAAGTTATCAGAGATACACTCATCTAACATTATAATCTACTGTTTTCAAGATCCTGCCAGGACCAGCATGGTCGCACTGCACTGTGGCAGGATGTTGTCCATTGGGTGAATGATGTAGGCATGCATAAATGGACTTATGAGCAGGTATGCCATCACTGCAGTGATTTAATCAGACATGTCCGGCAGCATGCCTCCGATGCCCACAGACAACAGCTTGCCACAGGTGGTGGTGCTGCCACACATCCTCCCCTCACCTGAGTGGAAGAGCTGCTCCTCAGTGTGGTGGCTCCTGGCCAGCCATTACAATACACCTGTGTCATCATGGAGGCCGGAGTCACCCAGCACAGCGACAACGAGCTTGCAGGTAACATGGCATATCCGTAGACCACTGTTATCCAAAATGTTATAATATGCATTAATCAGACGTGTACTGTGTATGCAGAATATGTGGAGCCTGGTGTCATGCAATATTGATAGTTTGGGACATTATCTGTATGCCTGTGACTGTCACCCCATGTACTACTGTATAATTGCAGACTCACAGCAACAATGTCATAGTTGTTGACACTGACATACTGTCTCATATCCTTGCAGGTCCCTCTGGTGTGATAGCAAGACAGGAGACCCATGCTGATGAGTGGGCTACAGTCAATTTAGCATATAACATGTGCATGTCATAGGAAAGTTGTAGGCCATATACACATGTTAAACACCTACGCAGTGACATGAGTGGCTGACTCATAGACATGCAACACACAGAACATCACAAACAAGTGGGTACACTGTAGTGGACATTGTATAGGCATAGTCAATACACATGCACATAACACACACCACTTTGTCATATGCAGTATGTGTTAATATGATACACATGGCGTATGTAGACACCTGCTGTAAGGTTGTACTCCAGTATCTCATATGTCATCAACACAGCACACATATTATACCTGAGGGTAGAGCCCTATTATGGGGCAGTGTGACATGCGTCAACACACAACACAGTCATGTTAGGCAATGTTCCCTATTAAACACCTGACATGACCATGCAACGACTGTCTGTAAACTGTTTAATGTAGCCTAAGTGGTGCAGGTCAAGTACAGCAAGATAGTTGCCAGTGTGACATGCATCAGTGTCCTTGAGTGACCACATGATGCTGCCAGATGATGGCTCATGGTACTACACTACATCCAGTTACAGTACCTGCAGTACTACGCATAGCATTCATCATTAGACACCTGACAGTTGTATGCATCCGGACATGGTTTGTATACCTATGAGTGATGGTGCACATGACATTGGAAAGTGTTTCAGACTTGCAGTGCAATGTTATGTCCATGTACACATTGTCTACCAGGGTGAGGGCAATCAGTGAACAACACACATGCATCAACGACATGTATACTGTTAACTACAAGGACTCTCTACACTCGCACTGCATGCTGTCGAGCAACACACATCCTGCATGCTGACACGTGTGAGAGGACTCTTTGTCTTGTGATACTGTACTCCACCATCAACCACTAACGACTATGTTCCATATTGCTGTTGGTGTGTGTGTGTCAACTTGAATGTGTAGTGTATTAGTGTACATGTGTTCATGTGTGCATGTGTGCATGTGTGCATGTTTGCATGTGTGCATGTGTGCATGTCTTCATGTGTGCATGTGTTCATGTGTTCATGTGTGCATGTGTGCATGTGTGCATGTGTTCATGTGTGCATGTGTGCATGTGTTCATGTGTTCATGTGTTTATGTGTGCATGTGTACATGTGTGCGAACGTCCTGTACAGATGGTAAAGTGTGCTTCCTGTCTCCCTCTCACAGGTGCTGAGATAATGTTGGATGGGTGCAGCAGGGAACCTGAGGTCACTGCCACTAATAGTGACCATGATGATACATATGTATTGGCACAGGCATGATGGTCTACCAATCGACAGTACACAGCTTTCCACCCCATCTATGTGCACATACGTACTGCCATTACATCCCTCAACACCAATGGCCTTAGGTGAGGAACAACATATGGTAGGCATTGACCAGGAAACTGTGGTATAAATGGCACATGTAACCCCACACAGCAGCCATGCCCAGACACACGGAATGGTACCACATAGGCATATGTCCAGGGGTTCTCGTGGGAGCATTGCTGGCCGTAATGCCCCTGGCAGGCATGCCCACACAGGTCTCACAACCTCAGGTATGTTCCGGGCTGTGATGCAAGCACAGGCACGTATGGAACGGTACACCAGGCAGGGACTAAGGGCTCAGAGGGCTCATAACACTGCGATCAATGACAGTATCCGTGACCTTGCCGGTGTCATCCGCAATTACACCGATGTCATTGACAGATGTTGGGGGGAGACACTAGATGTCCTCTGCAATGTTATGTCCATGTGCCAGGACAGGGTAGGATGGCTGGGACTTGGACGTATGCCAGCAACATCCTCAACTGGCAGCCGACGCGGACGACACCCAAGTGCCAGCCACTCCTGTAGTGCCAGTACCAGCCCCAGCAATGTTGTGGCTGGGCTGTCGGTAGACCGTCTGAGACGACCACGTGCACGTGGCTCTGGCCAGTCCCAGCAGGGACATGGGTCCAGTCAACATCCCTCTGCCTCTGACGATAGTACTCAGTCTGGCTTAGTACCCGATACAGTCCGTGTCACCCCTGGCAGGCACAAGTACTGTGTCCGTGGCTGGAGACAGTGATCTGTACAGCCTGGCAGGTACAGTCTGTGGCTGTCCCACAAACTCCCATATTTGGCAGCCACAAGGGAGTACTGTGTGCATGCAGACACACACACACACATACTACCAACACGTAGGGCTAACACTTACACACACACACATCACATCAACACTGACCCATACTGTACTGTTGTCCCTCACACACACACACACACACACACACACACACACACACACACACACACACACACACACACACACACACACATACATGTTGATTGGATGGGTCATTGTCAGGCTCTGGAAAACAATCACACACCCTGTGCATATGATGAAACTGTGCCACCTCCTGTCATCTGTGACATTGATGCAGGAACAAGATAACATGGTGCTGATGCACAGGGTGACCTAGCCATGTAGCAATGTTAGCATGTTGTGAACAGTAATGGGTAATGATATCCTTGTAGGTGTATCTGAGCAGGCATGATGCATCCCAGTAGTGATTATCAATTTTGTATTGTATACATCAGTGTTAATCCCAAACATGGATTGTCCACATGTCGTTGAGTGGATGTAACATCTATGATGTGTGCTGTACAGATTCCAAGGTGTACCTTTGTGAACATGGTGGAGGTGCACTGTTTGCATGTATGTGCATGGTGGGCACATGTAAAGGATGACATGCCCTGTATTACACAGTGTTAATACTTCATATTTCCTATTGGTGTCCAATATGCATGTCACTACACATATGTCACAACTTGGGTACACATGTGTGTATGACATGGTATGACACTATGCTGTGGGTGATACTGTTGATATCGGTCATTGGTTAGCATTCTGGTAGTGTACATAACCTCAACAGCCTGATTTTAACCAATCGTTACATGATGTCTTGACAACTGACACACAGCTGTAGGATACACAGTAGCATTAGAATCGTTCTGGTTTTGTACTATACCAGTTACCAGTGGTAATGACCACCACACATTCCCGTGACCACTCCTGTTTGGCAAGTGTCCATCCTAGGTACATGCTGACACACTAGGGATATGTACATCCACATCTGGTGATGCATACAGTGGCCTACAAAGCATTCCCCTGATTAGACACCTATCTTCCACAAGGGTATCATACAGACACATACCTGTTGACAAACACATGTTGTGAAGCTATGATCCAACAACAGCATAGTCATCCACATTTGCTACACATAGTATCCTGATTGTACCACATTGGTAGTAGCACACAACATGTAGCAGGGGTACCGATGTGTACAGACAGCCACATGTGATTTCATCTGTCCTTTGATATCCACCTCCCCAAAGCTATGCTGATGTCCCTCAGGGTATCACATAAGCAATAAGGTGTCTGTATGCATATACATGGGGTTGTTGTATACCTACCAAGAATGGCCATTATTGACAGACTGTGTTGTGTTTGGGCATGTCTGTCATATGCCACAGGCATACACCCACACTCACACTATTCTATAACAACTGTCATGTGTATGTGTGACACAGATGACCTAGGGCACAGCTCACTACAGTGGCTGGATTTGTCACATAGGTTCATAGGTTCATAGGTTGGTACTAGGCTATCAGCCCTAGGGCTTATACAAGCCTAGCCATAACAATTCCCTGGCTATTTCTTCCCACATTATTTACTTTCCTGGACCCCTGTCTAGCAGGGCGACTGACGTGATCCCTGGGGTGAATTTCCTTTCTCCCATCCAATCATCAAGGTTCCTCTTGAAGAGGTCCAAAGAGGCACTCTGCTTGACATGTATGGGCAATCTATTCCAGAGTCTGGGGAGTCTCTGGGTCAGGAACCTATACATATGTGAGCTACGGTCCAAGAAGTAGCAGCAAAAACTGTCAATGGTAACAGATGTAGTTGTGTTGACAGCAGGCTTCACACCTATGACGTGAATGAGGTCACATGTACATATATGTCTTGTCCACACAGTAACCAATTTAGGTCACGTGTACATATGTGTATTTGCCACACAGATACCTGCAGTGTGCAATGCACATACTGTTGTTTTACTGATATGTCATACAGTAGTAGTAGCAAAACACACAACACCTTGCTCAACAGAGTCATACAAACTCAACAATTGCAGGATTCAAAACCCTACCTACCTATGTCATGGTACTAGACACATATGCATTACCACTATGCACCATATGCTTTACTGGGAGTTTTTATTTCCACTGCTGTTTTTGTGGGATACTGACATCATCAAACCAGCAAAAGGGGTATTCACTTCTTTCAATGTGTTTTCACAGTCTCAAAATAAGGCCACTCTTCTCATAGGATTACACACACACACACATTTACACTCAGCATTTGTAGGATTCAAACCACTACCTAACTATGTTATGATGGTAGTGAGATAAGCATTAACACGACATGCTAGTTGCTTTATTGGAAGCATTCCTTTCCAATGCTGTATTTGTAGGATGCTGACATTATCACACTTGGCAAAGAGGTATTCAGCTCTCCTAATGTGTTTCCACAGTCTCCAAAAAGGCCAGTCCTCTCAAAGACAATCACACACACCCACATTTACACTCAGCATTTGCAGGATTCAAACCCCTACCTAACTATGTTATGACACTAGTGAGATATGCATTAATACGACGCACTATTTGCTTTACTGGGAGCCTTTATTTTCAATGCTGTATTTGTAGGATGCTGACATCATCATACTTGGCAAAGAGGTATTCACCTCTCCTAATGTGTTTCCACAGTCTCCAAAAAGGCCACTCTTCTCAAAGGCAATTTCACACACACATATTCACACTCAGCATTGCCAGGATTCAAACCCCTACCTAACTTTGTTATGACACAACTGAGATACGCATTAACACGACATGCTATTTGCTTTATTGGGAGCATTCATTTCCAATGCTGTATTTGTGGGATGCTGACATCATCACACTTGGCAAAGAGGTATTCACCTCTCCTAATGTGTTTCCACAGTCTCCAAAAAGGCTGCTCCCCTCAAAGACAATCTCACACACACACACATACTCAGCAATTGCAAGATTCAACCCCCTACCTAGCTATGTTATGACACTAGTGAGATACGCATTAACATGATGCACTATATGCTTTGCTGTGTGGTTTCTAGTCACATGCTATATTTGTAGGTTGCTGACATCATCAGACTGGACATGGTAATGTGTGTGCACTTAGTGTTATGCAATCCCAGGAATGAACCTTGTGGGTCAGCAGGTGTGAACATCTTGAACAGAAATACACAATTCATAGCTTGTGTGATCTATCTGTGGACAAATTACCATTCCTTCATATGACAATACATATTCATGCACGGATTGTTGGTTTTGTGGATACAACATGTGTCTGTGATGTTGGTAAAGGGCTATTCAAAGTCTATGTGGGACCTGTGTTGCTCCTTTCAGTGATGTATGTCCTGGGTGGCTGCCTTGCAAGAAATCTAGGAGGTTTGGGGAACATGATGTGCTCATTAACATACCACAGACGTTTGGGTTGTGTGTTTGTCGGTTTACAACAGCTCTGTTCCTGACTGCAATCATGATGGACTCCATGGACTAGCAGTTCGGACTTCGTAGGTTTATAGGACTATAGTTCCCATGGTGTGTTGTGCACCAACACTTGTGGGGTGTGCCACATGTTGCTGTAACACATTCAATGGTGTAAGATCCTGTAGAGAGTGTGAGGCTCAACAGACTGTTCAGGTGCAGAGTCTGTTTGTTCTGTTGTTCACTTATGACACATATGGGGAAACAATGTTATCCACGTGATGGGATTCATTTGGCTTTGAGAGGACCAGTTTACACATTCTACATGTGATATCTCCTGGTATGATGATAGGGCCTTTTGTCACTGGGAGGTGGGTATGTATGTATGTATGTATGGGCCTGCAGACAGGATGTTGACATTGTCAGTCAGGTACAGCTGACCCTGACTCAGGACATATATGACTGTGCATCGATATTTCTGACATAGCTGAAGGAGGTGTGATGTTTCTGTCTGTACTCCTTCGCAGACTATCTTTCCAAAGCAACAACAAACCTGAACACTAAACCCCTGTTATACTCTTTTACACACTTCACACACTACTGATCCTTTGTGTTCAGTCAACAGTGTATGTCATCATTATATCCTGGCATGTCCAAAGGTCAGTTTCGTGTGTACTCTCCAGTCCAGCTGGTGCATATTGGAATTTTGACGCATTGTTACAATTGCCTTATGTACACAGGGAACACTGTCCTCCTACCAACAAACTCAGATATATGTGAGAGGTGCAACTGTATAGACAGACAGGATGCTGAGCTCTCCCAAGCCATGACTGGCACAGTCTATCAGGTGGTGAAGGTAACCACACACACCACAAATCCAGTCGCACATGGACCTATGACAATAGCAAACCATATACATTGACACACAAAGACATACTGGGAGCATCTAAATATACTCTGCCTAAGCAGCAGAGACATCCAAAGCAGACACACAAACAACTGCTAACCCACAACCATACTCACATATCACATAGTTCACAAAGTCATTGTGCCACACAGTCACTGCCCTTAGGCCTACACAACACACCTCATACACTTGTATTAGGTGACTCTAATTGTCGGTCACACTGACATCCCACTCACCACGCTGAACAAGGTGAAGGTCACTTTGTGCTGTGTGTCAGGTGCCAGGATCTGTCACATGACACATGCACTCTTGTCAGTCCACTGCAAGTACAAATATGGCTCCATCATTGACCATGCTGGTGTGTAAACCCTCAGACGTTCCTCCCTGGACTACATGACAAGAGACATAGAAGAGCTCTCTGATCATGTAGCCCAGGCCAGTATGACCCTGACCTTGTGTAGCATCTTACCCTCACCAAGCACTATGTCACAGTATACAGATGAATGGATCACTTTTAACAGTTGCCTAACATATTGTTGTCATTCAAAGGGGATCCAGTGTCTGTCAGCCTGGTATTACATGCTCAACACACCACGTACATTTGCTATGGACACCATGCACCTGTCACCCCTAGGCTTTCACAGACTGGCTTAGGCTCTTGACACACACATAGTGGCTGTTTGAAGCGTGGCTCAGAAGACAAAACCACAGCCATAGACATTACAGGGTAAAGGAAACGGAGAGTGATGCTGCTCAACAACTGATGTCTAACCCTCAGAATGCATGCACTCAGGACTCACATCGGTATGGAGTCTGTCGATATATGTGCAGTAACAGACACCTGGTTCAGGCTCACAAAAGCACAGCAGCACTAACAGGTTTTACATCATACCATGGTTTTCGGACACAAGACTTGGACCGGACAACAACAATAGGGGGGGTATCCATATACATCATTCATACACATACCTCCAGGTTGGTAGCACTGCACAAAGCATCGGGGAACGTACATGTGCAACTGACAGTGGTCCAAACTGCATTTCAGTTTGTAGACTGCTACAGACCACACTCCCAAACTTGGGAGCAACACTCGTTATTCCTGGGAACACTGGGGAATGTGAAGGTCTCTCCAAATACCATTATATTGTGTGACTTCAAATACACAAACATTGACTGGGTATACTACTCAAGCACTGCCACCCTCGCACAACAGTTGCTAGGAATGTTACACTCAAATGCTATGGCAGACCTGGTCACCACAACCACAGGGGGTTAAAACATGTGGGACCTGATCATCACCAACATGGGGACTCTATGTTCCACACCAGAGGTATACCGTCATTGTTAAGATCAGAACATACATTCATCTCACTAGACAGACATATCCCATACACACACACATCCTAGGTGATCTCAGTGACGTATTTCTCATGAGCAAATGTAACACTTGTACAAACTGAGGTGGTATCCCTCAATGACCCTGGGACAGTGTTAATTACAACTCAGACCACTTAATCCTTTACAAGCCCATTCTATGGACAACTACTGGAATGCATGGATCATGCTATCCCAGATAACTACAAGACTCACTCCTCCAAAGGCAGAGGACCTGTCTGGTGGACCATGGCCATTAATGAGCTATACAAGGACAGGAGTAGGCTACTACATTATAAAGCACAATCACAATCAGGAAGGCATCTCTGATCAGTACTATGGTATAGCTATGATCACTTGTTGATTCATCTAAGGCCCACTTCTAATGGACACTTGCAACAGACACTATGGACAATCACAAGGTCTTATTTAGCTATGTCAGGGACCTGGGTGGGAACTCACAGATATGCTGTGAGTTACTGCATAATTACAAATGATACAGTGAACCCACTGACATTGCGAACATCCTGGACAACAGGTTCAGTGGGAATGTTTCCCCACCATCCCCCCCTGCAGTGCACATGTCCATCACAACAGAGTGTAGCCTCCCTGACATCACAGATGAACAGGTGTGCTTCCCTCTCCATAGCAGATAACACAGCATCAGTGGGACCAGATGGTATCCCGGACTGCGGCTTACACGAGATTCATGACAAACTTCACATTCACATTATGTCACTGTTCAATATCAGAGTTACCACAGGATATGTACCCATGGAATGGCATACAACTATGGTGTACCCGCTCCACAGTGCTGGTGCCACAAGGGACCCTGGACATTATCACGATATATGCCTAACTATCCTGGTCTGCTAAGCTATGGAGTGTATCATCATGGAACACATACACATAGGCATTGTGAACCTACAGACACTGGATCCTACACAGTTTGGCTTTGTTGTGGGCAGATCTTGCCTCTTGCACCTGTTTGATGTCTTTAAACAGTTAACTGGTACATAGACGTACAGAGGATTGTCCACACAGCCTACCTGGAGCTTGCACACCAGTTCACCACAATACCCCACTCGGTCTTTATACATTAGATCACCAGATTCAATATCTACACATATGTCACAAGATGGATTGCTAACTGGATCATGGATAGCACACACATGGCCAGTATTGCAGGTGCCATGTCTGACTATACACCAGTTACATGTGGCATCCCACAGGGCTAAGTCCTGGGACCTCTCTTGTTCTGTATATATTTCTGAGACATACTGGCTAACACAGGAGGAATATGGCTGACCATGTTTGCAGATGACTGCAAACTGTGTGCCATAATCGACTCCACAGCTGGCACAAGCATCTTCAGAAAGGGTCTCACAGAGATGGATGACTGGTGCCAGAGCCATGACCTACAGCTACCTTCCTTTAGATGCATAGTCATCACCTTTGGTAGTAACTTCGTGCCTACACATTACCACATGGGTGATGATACATCACGTACAGTGTGTGTGAGTTGTGATTTGGGGACATGAATACTTAGTACTCTCACCTTTGACATTCACATTGCCAATGTTGTTGGACACACCTTTTATTTAGCCCACCTTATCCCATACGGTTTTACATCCAGATTAGGTGGGGTCATTGTGACCCTATACTCATCAGGCACATGCTTGGATACAATGCCCCATTTCGGATGTACCTTACCCAACACCTGCAGCAACTGGAATGTACACAAATGTACATAACCAAGTGGATCTAGGGACTCACACAGATGGTATTCACAGTTTGGCTATGGTGACCCCAGCTCTCCTCAGTTGCTTACTGCCTACTTGGATGCAGTCTGTACCTTTTCTTTGAAGCCATGTCCATCACAGCATTGATGGACAGGCTACACATGAAGATATCAAAGTCCCTTACAGCTACATGCTCCAGGGACAGGTATGTCAGCAATGATGTTAATAGGACATGCTGGAGGGGCAGATTCCCATCACAGAGGCTCCACTCACTCAGAAATGTGATCACAGTCCCACATACGCACAGACACATGCTGACCACCTACAGATGACATCTTCACAGGTGGATGGGTGATCGTATGTTTAGCCCTGGGATATGTTATGGGTCCTTGCTAGACAGAGGCAGAATGAACATATGTGAGATATCTTTTGTGACCGACTATTCACAGGCACAGTCTACTGATCTAGTGGGGTTGCAAAGTACAAACACATTGTGGCTAGGCTTCTACATACCCTAGGGCAGATAGCCTAGTGTCAACCTCTGAACCTATGCTAATGTTCGGGATGCACATTGTTCAGTGATGGTACTGATTGCAGGTTTTGTTTCTTCTTTGCTTTACCACTTTCTATGAGCAACCTAGGTATCTGCATAACATATTTGATTGTGACAGGATTTCACTATATTATATATGTGTCTGTTGTCATATCACTGTGTGCACATGGCATTTTGGTGAATATTGCGAGGTTCCTGGGTTGACACATGCAACTGAGGGATATGTGTGGCCCACTGCTGTACTCAAACTTGCCCCAAGTGTGTGAGCATGCCCAGTTCAGACTTTCAGTGTTTTGTTGCCTGACATTTGTCTCATATATTCGTGTGTGAGCATGCCCAGTGTGACATTGCAGTATGTTGCTGTCTGAGGTCCACTACATTTGTTAATGTTTGTGAACATTACCAATATTAACATTTATACTATATATTTGAATATCAAGTTCTATTATTACTGCAGGCCTCACCTTTGTGTCTTAACTCGACAGGGATTATGCTATGCCTGCAAGGTTTCCATGAGATACTTAGCATTGACTTATCAACATTTTTTCATACAAGCTGACCACTGACATACTGTCATGGTTTAGTGGTTCTGTACTATGACTATAGTGCACTGTATCCTGGGTTCAAGGACTTTCACTGCTTCATATTTTCATACATGCCAGAACAGACTGCTTCAAGAAAAGTGAAGCAAATATGAACATGTTAACCTGCTTTTGCTGAACTATGCCCACATTTGACCAGACTTGCACAACATTGCTCAATGTTGACCAACATTGCTGGACAGTGCACAATATTGCTCAACATTGCCTGTAGTCATGCTACTTAGTGTGTGCAATTTTGTTTACATATACTAAATAGTGGTGAGAGCTGTTTAGCAGTGCTTTATATTGCTTAACACATAGCAATAATGCCTCAGGTGGCACTGCAGTGCTGCCTATGTCAGATGCACATTTTACACTCCCTATACATGTTTGTTAACAGGTAGTGTCAAGTTAGGCATCCCTTTTACTATATGTGTGAGTCGGAGAGAGGTATCATTTCCAGGGTTCCTACTGAGCCAGTGTATATGCTATGCATTGCCTCTTTGCCAAGGCCAAAGCATACTGGGCATGCCTCCTTCTGCCTACTTGGGCAGGCTCAGGTTGTTCATCCTCTGAGTCATGCTCTGCCTGTGATGGCCTTGGCAATGGTGGGGGGCGGTTGTGCCCGGCTCTATGCTGCTCCTGCTGCAGCTGTTTTTGCAGGATCATATTGTGTAGCATAGCACATACCATGACTATTTGGGTACATGTAGTTGGTGAGTACTGCAAGGCTCCACCAGATGTGTCCAGGCACCGGAACCGTGACTTGAGCAGCCCAAACACACTCTCAATTACATTTCGTGTTTGTGCGTGTGCCTCATTATGGAGTTCCTGTTCAGGTGTGTGTGCATTTCTGATGGGTGTCATCAGCCACGGCTCGAGTGCATATCCAGCATCCCCCACTAGGTGACCATGAGGGATGTCCCCATTGGCAAATGTCTGGTACAGCTGTGTCAGATGCCAGATATGGGAGTCATGGTAGCTTCCAGGGCAGCCAGCACACACATTCATTATTATGCCCTGGGCATCACACACGACCTGGTAGTTGATGGAGGGGTAACCCTTGTGGTTATAGTAGACCCTACCCCACTCACTGGCTGGTGCTTTGATGCAAATGTGCGTGCAGTCTATTGCACCCACTACCTCAGGGTATTCTGCTATTTGCTGGAAGAGACACATATTGCTGGACAATACCTCATGGGAATTGGGGAAATATACATGATCACCGACATGTGCTGGCATGGCATTCAGGAACTGGTGCAGTACCCTGGATGCTGATGCCTATGAAATCCCCATCATATCGCCAGCTGGTCTCTGGAAGGTACCTGTTGCTAATATTCTTAGGCCAACACATACCTTGGTTTCTACTGGGATGGGTTCCCCTCTGTTGGTTCTGTGTGTGAGACGTGGCCTGCACAGCTCAACAATTTGCTGCATGAGGTCTCTGTCCACTCTATAGCGCTCCACTATCTCCAGCTCATGTAGCCCCTGGTAGGTTACCCTAGGCCTGTACACTCTTCTCCATCTCCTCATTGTGGGTTGCTCAGCAGTATTTGCATTGTCGCCACCCTCAGCATGTTGCATATGTCACCTTATAACAGCAATGGCAGCCCCTAACATTTCTTTGTCTCAGTAAAGCTTTTTCAGTTTTCACTTCTATTAGCTTACTGCAGTGTTGCAGTGTGTCTGAGAAAAACATACTGGAAAGTTGTTTGCTGAGTTTTAAGTGCTGGGCTGGGCTAGTGTACTGCCTGTGTAATTGCCTAATTCTGATTGTTTTCACTTGCTAGCTCTGCTAGTACTCCCTGGTTAACTTCCTACTATTTGTTGTGCTTCCTTTTCCCTTTCTGTTTCCTCAGGGGGCAGCGCCGCGCAAACAAGTGCAAACATGCGCACACCGCTCACATGCATGCACACATGCTTACACAGACTAGAACTTGCTTATTCTTGCTAACACGCACGCACACAGGGCAAACGTGCTTACACAGGTTTCAACATCCTTACACTTGCTTACTCCGGCTTAAACGCACGCACACATGCGCACACACAGGTTTACTCGGTTTTACAGGCACGCACATGCGCGCATACATGGTGCAGGCATTTCTACAAGAAACTTTGGTGTTGTTCACAGCATACATCTTCAATTTCTTGCCTTTAGCTAGGGTATCTGTTGACACACCTCTTCCAGTGATTAGTATCTGACAGCAGACACATGACATTCTACTCCAATGAGCTTCACTTCTCTCAGACATACCCCCTTATGATGTCACCTATCTTCTACTCTGTTACACCCCTTATCCTACTCATACACTACACTAACTGTGCTCTTTTGCTATGTAAACTTGGGATTCACTATCCTTACCCTCATTTGCATAGGATTGCCTACTAATGCTTGGTTACAACTCTTAGAATGAGCTTCCCCTCTTAGCAACCTCTACTCGGTAGCCATGTTGTCTTTGGACTGCCATTCCCTTGCATTGTATATTAGGGATTACTGTAAAATCCACATTTCTACTTTTTAATTATTGGTTTTCTGGTTTTTACAGCGCACCGCATTTGCGCGACGCTGCGCTACGCTTAAACATCGCCAATCGGGAAAAAAAATTATTTTAATTTATTTTATTTTTGCATCGGTGGACATTGCCAATGGCCGTATTTTTGGCCATTGGCATGCTTCCTCGACTGGATGCATCATTTTTGGAGCTCTCATGGCTCCGTTTTGCTATTTGCAGAAACGTACTCAGTTGTCAACGGAGTACATTTCTGCAAATAACACTACTCTTACTCAGACAGGTTAAGGTTTCCCGAATCGCAAATTTACCTCATTTGCATACCTTTCAGCAGCAAATGAGGTAATTTGCATATCCTATTCCTGTCTGTGTAAGAGTCGTTTTAGGAGCTCTGTTGCACGCCCCTACTGGCTGTTCCTGGATTGCTCGGCGGAAATGTTGACTGCATGGAGTCTTACTCTACTCTTAGACTCCGTGCAAGCCTTCATGAATCCGGCCCATAGTAGTACAACCACAGATATTATTTATTTATTTATTATTTATTTATTATTTATTTATTACATAAATATTAAACATTAAACATTAAATCCAGCTAAATACAAAATAGATTTGTCATATACTAAGGAATCCAATAACTTCTTTTTGTCTGTTGTTAGGCATTAAAAAATTGGTGTTGAGCATTAAAAGTTACATAGAATTCTTTTTCACAAACTTTTATAAAAGTCTGAATACTTTTATTCAAGGATGTGTTGTTTATATTACTAGTATGTCTTTTGGCTTTTCCTGGTTAGGGGTCACCACAGAGGAACTCCGGTCCACTAGTGATTGGCCGTTGATTTTTATGGTGCCGATTTGCCAGCCCAGTGCCCAGTCTTCAAGGAAGGCACACCCATTCATGCATGCACCTACCTACATGTCTTTAGATGTCATTTGACCATGGGTTGGACATACAAGACTCCTCACAGAAGGAGCTCCAGCCAGGAATCGAACGGGAGAACCTCTTGCTGTGAAGCGACAACACTAACCGCTGTACCACCACAGCCCTAATATGCATTGCGTATACTGTTTTTCATAAAAGACTTGATGTTGGTCAAGAATTAACATAATATTTCAATATAGAAAGGTTTAATTTCTAAACGAACAATTTAAAATCCAAAATAACATCAAAAATAGGTATTTTCCTTTTGAGCACAAATTTGAACCCCTTCTCAAACAAAGTAAAATATTATTTGGTAATAAACAGGTTACTGTAGTGACAAATATGAAAACCATTACTGATCAAACTTTTCTCTCGATGTAAGTGTGTTGTATCCCCATTCCTAACAGGCCCATTAGTTGCTGAGGGGTTTAGTATATCTCATGGAACCTCTTTGTTTTCTGTTTCTTGCCACTTCACCCTCTCCCTTGATACCAATTGTTGATTTGGGGTTGAGAGTTGTCTGGGGGCTAAGCTTGTTGGTTTGGATACTTCCTTCTCAATCTCTTGGACCTCCTCAGAGAGGGGAATCTAAAGTGTCAAAGGAATCTACTTCAAAATCTTGCCCTGGTAAATTGTTACTTATGGCTTCATAATTCTCTACATTTCCCTGAGAAATGCAAGTATCATACCTGTAATTATTTGACTATTAGTGTTAATTAGTTCTAAATGAACTTTAAGTGGATGGGCATTCCCCTCCTTGTACTCACGTTCATCCCTTACTAATTTCTTAAGTTTCCTTTTCCTTATAAAACCTACATGTTCCTCAACATTATGGCACACATTATTGTATGCATTTTTTTATAAAAATCAAATAGTAAATCCTAAGAAATACTTTCATATAGCATAGTAACCTCTTGAAATAAAAGTTCAGTTCTAGATATATTAACCTTAATGGTGTATTCTAAGAGCTTAATACCATGCCTATCAAACATGTCTATTAGATGAAAATATTACATAAATACATATAGTAGCACAACCATAAATATTAAACATTAAACATTAAACATTAAATCCAGCTAAATAAAAAAAAATAGATTTGTCATATACTAAGGAATCCAATAACTTCTTTTCATCTATGTTAGGCATTTAAAAAATGTTTTGAGCATTAAAAGGTGCATAGAATTCTTTTTCACAAACTTTTAAAAAAGTCTGAATAGTTTTATTCAATGGTGTGTTGTATATACTGTTTTTCATAAAAGACTTGATGTTGGACTAAAAATTAACAGAATCATTCAATATAGAAAGGTTTGATTTCTGAAAGAACAATTTAATTTTAAAATCCAAAATAACATCAGAAATAGGTATGTTCCTTTTGGGCACAAATTTGAACCCCTTCTCAATCAAAGTAAGATATTCTTTGGTAATAAGCAAGTTACTGTAGTGAAAAATATGAAAACTATTAGTGATCACAAATGTCATTTCACATAAGTGTGTTGTATCCCCATCTCTAACAAGCCCATTAGTTTTTGAGGGGCTTAGTGTATCTTGTGGACTTCTCTGTTTTCCATTTCTTTCCACTTCTCCCTCTCCCTTGATACCAATTGTTGACTTGGGGTCGAGAGTTGTCTGGGGCCTAAACATGTCAGTTTGGATATTTCCCTCTCAGCCTCTTGAACCTCCTCAGGAGAGGAGGGAATCTAAAGGGTCAAAGGGGTCTACTTCAAAATCTTCCCTTTCTAAATTGTTACTTAGGGCTTCATAATTCTCTACATTTGCCTGAGAAACTCAAGTATCACAGTTGTAATTATTGAGCCCACAACTATTAGTGTTAATAGGTTCTAAGTGAACTTTAAGTAGATAGGCATTCCCCTCCTGATACTCACATTCATCCCTTATTAATTTCTTGTTTCCTTCTCCTTTTAAAATCTGCACGTTCCTCAACATTATGACATACTTTATCATGTGTATTTTCATACAAATTAAATAATAATAAATCCTTAGAAATAGTTTCATTTAGCACAGTAACCTCCTGAAATAAAAGTTCTATTCTAGATATATTAAACTTAGTGGTGTATTCTAAGAGCTCAATACCATGCCTATAAAACATGTCTATTAGCTGAAAATATTTTTTATATTTCCTTTAAGAACCCCAAAAGGAAATTTGTAAAGTCTCAAACCTTTCTGAATGTGTCTCTGCTTACTACATTCTTTAAAATACACATTCATGGTTTGTAATGAACATATTTTAATCAGTTTCTTTTCAAAATACCATATCATTGTTTTTAATGAATGAGCTGAATCATCTTCTACCGCAACACCCTGCAAAAACAAAGACAAATATTCTTTGTTAAGCCAGCTTTTAAAAGTTTCTTGTTTCCTCATATTTAGAAGTCTTGGGTGAGAAGAATCAGCAATATGTCATGTATTACTGTCTAAAGGATGTTCACCCTGAATGTTTCTCCCTATAGCAGTCTCTTTCTGGGACATCCCACATTCAAAACCTCAGGCAATCCCAGGACCATTTTGCGGGGGGTTGTTTATTTTTAAGTTATTATGTAATGGACTTCACCTCATCTGAATTAGAGGAAAAAGTAGTCAGAGTGGAAATAATCTAACTACATTAACTGGCTAACATCTCAACCCGTCGTGTTAAATAATCTGGTTGTGTGGTGTTCTGAGATTCTTCTGTTTTCATAGTAAATGGAAAACACTGGGTGTCCTGAATAAAATATTTAATCTTAAAGGGACCACATGTGTAAAAATATAAAATATAATTTCCACAATCCAATAAAAAGTTAATGTTCTCCACTAAGTCGCTGAGTAAAGCAGAATGGAGAGGCTCACTGAGTGAAAATAAACAGTGTTAAAAACCAATCATTTCCAAACCAACTTTAGGTAAATAACAGAAATAATTCCACAACCAAACATCTCTATATAGAACTGTTCATTAGAAGTTTGAAAGATACCTGAGACAGATCCTATGCCAAAAATACACCAATAACCATAAAACAGGCATAAAAACTGTGCAACCCTGAATTCTCCACACCAATAACTAAGCAAATGGGTTCATGTAGTCTTAGGTAAAACTTCCCAACAAAATATGGCAAATGAGCATAAGCTGAATAAATTTAATTGCACCACAACACCAAACATTAAGCGCTTTCATCCAGCTTAGGACTTCATCAGAATGTGAAACAGCTCCATCAACTATTGTATATGTAGAAAGTTCAATTAAATAGAACCAATAGCAAAAGTTAAAAACATAATTGATTAAATTACTTAAGTAAACATTAAACATTAAGTTAAAACAGTTTTGTATGTTTAGAAAAAATGGAACATGCATATAGCAGTATAACCATAAATATTAAACATTAAACATTAAAATCTGTAGTAACGAGCCTCTCACTTAAAAAAAAAATTATGCTTAATATATTTCACTCTAAGATTCATAACTTAGCAGCTGTCATTCTTAACAAGGGGATAAATAGATACATTTTCATTTAAAGCTCGGGGAGTAGCATCCAGCCTAATTTGCCAATCAGGTTCCCTATATTTGATTTTTGATTCCCAGTGCCCTCCCCTAATGTCCATAAGAATTCATTCCAATATTCCAAACATAAACTTTTTAAATCCAGCACAGCTTTGTGAGTGTTTGTAAAGAGCATTGTCCATATTTAACTTTAATATTATATGTATGTTGAATGTATTTGGGTACACCTCAAAAAATCCGTGGAAGCTGAAATAAATTCTAAAAATTATTTTTTTAAGGACATCATTCTCTTTCAAAATAATAAATTTGTCATCCAAGTATCTCGTGTAAAAATATAAACACTTTTGAAAAGGGGATGTGAGAATAAATTGCTTCTTCCAAGAGAGCATCACTAAATTAGCATAAATAGGGGCACACACTGCACCCATCACTACTCATCTCTATTACTTATAAAACTCTCCCTCAAAAAACAAAAAATTATTATGTAACACAATCTCCATTAAATCCATTAATAATTTTATTTCTTTGTTGTCTAATAAGTGAAAATCAACAAGGACTTCATGGAAATATTGTAAACCGACGTCATGAGGCAAACAGATAAAAATGTTTAGCACATCAATAGTAAGAAAACTAATGTCTTTCCTACAATATTCTGGTAATAGTTTTTTCAAAAAGTCCCACGAATCCATTAAGATGTGGATAATTATATTACATGCTTCTTAGTTTCCTGTCTATATATATGGCAAGGCGGTACATCTTGGACCACTGTGCCGAAACTATTAATCTATATGGAGATAATTGGGTCTATATTAAATCAATGAAAGTAAATTACTTCGAATACCAAAACAGCGACAAATATTACTCGAACCACAAAAATACCGAACGCACTAAACCGCGAAATTTAAAATATCAAACGTTCATAGTCGGCCAACCCCACCACCCACTACATACTACCTACCCAAACAAAATAAATAAACCACATACATACACTAACCAAACTCTACTCCTAACCCTAAAGTAAAGCACCAAAACTCAACTTCTAACCCTACACTAAACCCCACATACACAACTATCTATGCAATACCCTTAACCCCTCCCTAACCCTAAGGTTCATAACTACCGCACACTTCCCTATGGAGCTATACCCAAACAAAATAAATAATACACATAAATACATTTAACAAAACCCTACTTCTAACACTACACTAAATCTTACACACATTACCTATCTATACACTTACCTTAACCCGCACCCTAACCCTAAGGTCCGTAACTATCGTACACTTACCTTACAAAGCTATACCGCAGATGGGCCAACCAAAACACTTTGACATTTTGAATTCCGTAGTTTTGCATGATTGATGATTATGTATTTCGCGCAATACGTGTCGATGATTTCATATTTGCGTAAACAGAGTTTCGACAATCTAGTAGGAACCCAAGATAATCAAATCTTTGTGTGTTTTCGGGATACCAAACTATGTTGAAATCAATGGTTGCTGGTTGGAAAAAAAATGTAAAAGGTCAGGAGAAATTAAACCCTGTAATAAGACATCTTCCAAATACACGTTGATATTCTTATGAGCTATAATTATTTTGTTCCTCAAAGTTATCGAATGTTTAGTACCATGCTGCAATAAATCAAATAGTTTACAAATATAGTCAATATGATTGGTTATAACAAACTCTCCACCTGTGTCTGGTTTCATGAGTGTAATATATTTATCATATACTAAGAAATCCAATAACTTCTTTTCATCTATTTTTAGGTTATAATAACATTTGTGTTGAGCATTAAAAGTTGCATATAATTCTTCTTCACAAACTTTTTAAAAGTCTAAATAGTTTTATTCAAGGGCAGGCTGTATATACTCTTTTTCTTAAAAGGCTCAATGTTGATAAAAAAAATTTAACAGAATGATTCAATACAGAAAGGTTTAATTTCTGAGCGACCAATTTAAAATCCAAAATAACATCAGAAATAGTTTTTTTCCTTTTGGATAACAATCTGAATCCCTTTTCAAACAAAGTAAAACATTATTTTATAATAACCAAGTTACTGCAGTTAAAAATATGAAAACCATTACTGATCCCACTTTTCCCTTCATATAAGTGTGTTTTTTTCCCTGTCCCTAACAGGCCTGCTGGTTGTTGAAGGGGTTAGTACATCTCGTGGAACCTCTCTGTTTATCATTTCTTGCCACCTCTGCCTCTTCCTTGATACCAATTGTTGAGATGGGGTCAAAAGTTGTTTGGGAGTAAACCTGTTGGTTTGGATATTTCCCTCTCAACCTCTTTGACCTCCTCAGGACAAGGGAGAATCTAAAGGTCAAAAGGGTCTACTTCAAAATCTTGCCCTGGTAAATTTTTATACAGGACTTTGTAATACTCTACATTTCCCTGAGACACTCAAGTATCACAGTTGTAATTATTAAACCCACCACTATTGGTATTACTAGGTTCTAAATGAACTTTAAATGGATAGGCATTCCCCTCCTGGTACTCAAGTTCATCTCTTACTAATTTCTTAAGTTTCCTTTTCATTATCAAATCTGCATGTTTCTCAACATTATGACACACTTTATTATATATATTTTCATAAAAATCAAATAATAAATCCTTAGAAATAGTTTCATTTTGCACAGTAACCTCCTGAAATAAAGGTTAAATTCTAGATACAGCAAACTTACTGATTTATTCTAAGAGATCACTACTATGCTTGTCAAACATGTCTACATTAACCGCAAGGGCTTCCCCTCCTTCAACTGTGTGTGATGCCCAGGGCATAATAATGAATGTGTGTGCTGGCTGCCCTGGGAGCTACCATGATTCCCATATCTGGCATTTGACGCAGCTGTACCAGACAATTGCCAATGGGGACATCCCACATGGTCACCTAGTGGGGGATGCAGGATATGCACTCGAGCCGTGGCTGATGACACCAGAAATGCACACACCCGAACAGGAACGCCATAATGAGGCACACGCACAAACACGTATTGTAATAGAGCATGTGTTTGGGCTGCTCAAGTCACCCTTCCGGTGCCTGGACACATCTGGTGGAGCCTTGCAGTACTCACCAACTACATGTACCCAAATTGTCATGGTATGTGCTATGCTACATAATATGATTCTGTGTTGACCTGTACTTCAGAGAAGTAGATGCAAAACAAGAGCGGCCCCAGGACTGAACCCTGAGGTACACCACTTGTCACTTGTCTGGAGCTGGATTTGGAGTCGGCTACTTTTACAGTGTGGGTTCTATCAGTAAGCCATTTAGCAACCCACTGGGTGACATAGGGATTAATGCCCAACTTAGTAAGTTTATCTATGATTCCAGAGTGGGGGATGGTGTCAAAGGCCTTGGCAAGGTCTAGATAGGCTGTGTGGACCACCTTACCCTTGTCCATGGCTCTGGAGACTGATTCAAAGAAGTCAATCAGGTTCAGGAGACAAGATCGGCCCTTCACAAACCCAAACTGGGTGGGGTCCAGTGTTTGAAGGTTGCCAATGTCTTTGTTTATAAGTTCCATGATAATATGCTCCATGGCCTTGCAGATAAGGCTTGTCAGACTGATGGGACGGTAGTTTCCGGGATCCAAGGTGGATCCCCCCTTGTGAATTGGGATAACTGTAGCTCTGCGCCACTCAGTGGGCACGAAACCTGAGGTGAAGCTATGATTAAACATGACACTTAGGTGAGGTGCAAGTTCATATTGTAGTTCATGTAGTACACAGCCCAGGATGTCATCTGGTCCCATGGATGCTGTATTCTTGGCTTTAGAGAGTGCGTTTTGTACCTGTGTGGCCGTTATTACTGGAATTTGGCAATCTTCCGGTATTGAGATGGGCCATTTAGGGGGTGAGAGGGGGGTGAAATTGGCACTGAATCGATCTGCCAGGATATTGGCAATATCCTTCAGATCAGTATATTTAATGCCATTCTGTTTTAGCTCAGAGCAGATCTGAGCATTGCCATTTAGATTCTTGACATAGTTATAGAATGCTTTGTGGTTGTCTTTGGAATCTTTGGCAATTTTATTTTCGTAACTAGCTTTGGAGGATTTTATGAGGCATCTCAGTTTCTTACTGAGGCTAGTAAAGGAGTTTTTTGCATCCTGGGATTTTCCTCTTTTCTGCAAAAGTTTCTTCCTTTTGTTGTAAAGTTTGTTTATGGCAGGGGACCACCAGATTGGCTTCCTTTTTTTGGATGAGAGCATTTTGGTTCTATTTGGGATGGCACGATTCATGCATGAGTGGATGTGCTCGTACAGTGCCTTAGTGTAGGATTCAGCAGTTGAACTTTCAGTTCCCATTTGCATGAGTGTCATGAAGTTTGTCACTTCTGACTTGAGTAGCATGAAGTTGGCTTTGGAGAAGTTTTTTATGGTGGTTTCTTTACTGGGGGTGGGGTGGGATGTGGATGTTAAGGGTGATTAGCTTATGGTCAGACCTGACTAACGAGGGGTGACCATAGGTATGGAGCATTGATTTCCCATGTTGGTAATGACCAGGTCTAGGATATTGGAGCCCTGGTGGGACTATGGATTAGTTGATCCAGGGCGTTGGAATTTATGAATTCCAAGAACCGTTGCTCAAAGGTGTTGGGACATGAGTAGTTTTCCCAGTTAATGGCAGGGTAGTTAAAATCACCCAGTATTAGGGTGTTTGGTTCTATCTTAATATTTTCCAGTATGTTTAGAAAGATGTAGTGAGAATCTTGGGGTATGGTGGGGGATCTGTAGCAAGCTACAATTTGGATTGCAGTCTTACCTAGTGTTAGTTGCACTTGGAGAATTTCAGACACATTGTGTTGGCCAACTAGCCTGGTGGTGTGAATATCCTTGGTGAATATTGACACTCTTCCACCTTTAGTGTTTTGGTCCTGGTTATTTGGTGGCCGAAAAGTGTGGTAAGAGTTGTAGCCTGGTATTGCAGGGGTGCTCTCTGGAGCCTTGAACCAGGTCTCAATTACTGCACAGATATCGATGTTCTCCATTTTTAGGAGTGCCTCGAGAGAGTGCATTTTGAGGTTTAGACTTCTAGCATTGAGTAGCATTACCTTCAGATTTTGCATGCTTGTACCTGTTACGGTGGTGGTTTTGTCCTTTGAAGTTTGCCTAAAAAAGGCACTATAGGGGTGGCAAGAGCCTTAGCCAGTAACCTGAATCCCAGGGGCGACAGGTGCAGACCATCTCTGGCAAAGCATCGTGGTCTGTCAATCATGTCATCCCAGGCAGACAGATACTGGATCCCCTTTGAATGACACCATAAGCTTAGCCAATTGTTGAAGTCAATCATTTTATCCTTATATTGTGGTATCATTCTGGGCGAAGGCAGGATGCTACTCAGGGCTAGGGTCATACCTGCCTGGGCCAGATGATCCGAGAGCTCTTCCATGTCTCTTTTCATGTAGTCCAGGGAGGTACGTCTCAAGTCATTCACTCCAACATGGACAATGACAGAGTCATATTTGTACTTGTTGTGGAGTGACTTGAGTGCATGCGTTATGTGGCGGATCCTGGCACCCGACAGGCAGCTGACTGTAATTTTCTCCTTATTCAACCTGGTGAGAGGGACATCAGTGTGCCGGACTATAGAGTCACCTATGACTAAAGTGTTAGGTACATTGTCTTGCCTTAGGGGCTGTTGCTGGGTGGCACACTGGTGTTGTGAACTATGTGACACATTGGTTGTGATTGGTGTTTGTTTGCATTTCAGCTTCAGAGGTCTTTGTTGCTTGGGCAGGTTACAGTTAAGGGCCTCTGAAGGACAAACACTCTCTGACTAGCATTACAAATGGATTAGGGCACATGGCCATTGTTTGTCACTGTCCACACAAGTTGTGGAATACATTAACAATGACGGACAATCATGTACTATGCTGTCCATATCTGAACAAAATGCAACATGGTCATATCTGCACAACTGGCCCTCAACCAGTCTGGTGTGCTCACTATAAATATTACAAGCAGTGATAGGACTGAAACTGATTATACTGTCCACCACAGTGAAAGTTCTGCACCAGTACACTATACGACAATACAACTGTTTGGTCAGCAGAAAAGGATGATGAGAACTGTATGCAAACTATCCCATGGCGACCCTGCAGGCACAGCATAATGCCTGTTAGGTTCAGACACAAAGCAGTTGGGCAGTAAGAACACAACCTGATGTCCAACACTCAACTGTACATGTGATATATAGATGGCGTCCACACACAAACACAAATGTTGTGGTCCACAGAACCCAACATAAGGAAAGGTCACACTGGCCATGCTCGCACACTTAGATAAATGAGATGTGTCAGTCAAGAAGCCATACAAACTGCGAACTGGGCATGCTCACACACTTAGGCCATGTCACAGTTCAGCAGTTGCACACACATATCTGGCATTTCTATGTGTTAACACAGGAACCTCCCACAATACAGACATCTGCCCAGTGCACACAGTGAAGTTACAACAGAGACATAAGTAAAGTACTGGATCCCACTCATATGCAAACATCTCCCACAGTACACATGTTTTTTATAGAGATAGGGAAGGCTATGGCAATAAAGACCCACAAACAGTATATGAGCAACAGATACTTGCATCTGACAGGTAAACATATGGCCGTAGAGTGCAACACTAGACTGTTGTCCCTAGGGAATACAGAAGGCTATCCACAGTGTATTTGGCATCTGCCTCCACAGTACAGTAGGCCACTGTGCCTGTGCAAAGTTAATGCATAGATATGCTCTCCCCTGTACTGATGGATAGTAACAGATGTACATACCTCTTCATCCATAATGATGTCAGCACACTATACATATGTCAGGAGCAAAAATTATACCCAGTAATGTGAATAGCGCGCTCCGCTACTGCGTTTCTAAGTGTCATAACATAGTTAGGTAGGGGTTTGAATACTGCAAGTGCTCAGTGTGTGTGTGAATGTGTGTGAGGGAGTAGTGTGTGCAATTCCATGTGTAAGAGAAATGTCCCTTTTGGCAACTATTACTACACAACACATGCTGCATATTCCACTGTCTAAACACTGATGATGTCAGCAACCTATAAGTACAGCAGGAGAAAGCAATCCCCCCAGTAATGCAAATAGCGCGCTCTGCTACTGCATCTCTCACAGGTGTCATAACATAGTTAGGTAGGGGTTTGAATCCTGCAAGTGCACAGTGTGTGTGTGGAGGAGTAGTGTGTGCAATTCCATGTGCAAAAGAAATGTCCCTTTTGGCAACTATTACTACACAACACATGCTGCATATTCCACAGTCTAAACACTGATGATGTCAGCACCCTATAAGTATAGCAGGAGAAAGCAATCCCCCCAGTAATGCAAATAGCGTGCTCTACTACCGCATCTCTCACAAGTGTCATAACATAGTTAGGTAGGGGATTGAATCCTGCAAGTGCGCAGTGTGTGTGTGAATGTGTGTGGGGGAATAGTGTGTGCAATTCCATGTGTAAGAGAAATGTCCCTTTTGGCAACTATTACTACACAACACATGCTACATATTCCACAGTCTAAACACTGATGATGTCAGCACCCTATAAGTACAGCAGGAGAAAGCAACCCACCCAGTAATGCAAATAGCGTGCTCTGCTACTGCGTCTCTCACAAATGTCATAACATAGTGAGGTAGGGGTTTGAATCCTGCAAGTGCGCAGTATGTGTGTGGGGGAATAGTGTGTGCCATTCCATGTGTAAGAGAAATGTCCCTTTTGGCAACTATTACTACACAACACATGCTGCATATTCCACTGTCTAAACACTGATGATGTCAGCACCCTATAAGTACAGCAGGAGAAAGCAATCCCCCCAGTAATGCAAATAGCATGCTCTGCTACTGCGTCTCTCACAAGTGTCATAACATAGTTAGGTAGGGGTTTGTATCCTACAAACACCATGTGTAGTTTTGTCACACAGTTTGTCCATGTGTGTGGGGTGTTGTTCCCAATATTGCACAACATACATTATATCAGTAATGTCAATACACACATGATGTATGTGTGTGCCACCTACACATATGTACCTGTGAACTGCAATAGTTCCCATGTCCGAAGCCTGCCTCATGTGAATACATGGAATATGCATCTGACAACTGTATGACTGTGGTGTTCTGTGCAGGGGCTGCATGTGGTATGTGACTAGACAGTGTGGGCTGTAGATGGTGTCATCCCACCGGTGAGGGATACATGACTGGTCTGGAGCATGCAGTCCACATGTTGGTGATGAACAGGTGCAGCATGTTGTCACCTCTTGTGGGAGTGGTAACAAGTTGTTCCATAGCAATGCAGGGAATGAATGATAAGAACCCTTCAGATAGGGTCTTGGAGCTAGAGTAATGCTCACAGTCTATGTTTGGGTAGTCGCAGTACAACCATATAATGGTGTGTGTAGAGACCGTCATATTCCCAGTGTTGTCAGGAAGGCCAAGTGGGTTTCCTGGGTATGGGAGTGTGGTGTGTGCCAGGCTATGAACTTGAAGGCAGTCTAACCCACTGTTAGTTGCACATGGATAGGCTCTGATACTTTGTGCAGTGCCACCAACCTGGGGGTGTGTGTATCTGAGGTGCCTTTGGATACATACCCCCTGTTCTGGTTTGGTGCATGTGTAGGGGACGGCAAGCATGGTATCAGGAATGACCTGGCACTGATGGTGTGCACCTGGGAGCCTTGTACCAGGAGTCTGTTACTGCACGGATATTGCTGTACCCCATGCTAAGTACAGTTTCCACTGCATGCATCTTGAGGTTTACACTGCTGCTGTTGAGTAGCATTTCTATTAGTGTCCTATCCCGTGTGATACCTGTGTAGGTGGCTATGTAATGTCAGCCTTGCATACAAAGGCACTATGTGTGTAGCAACAGCCTCTGCCAATATACAACGGCCCATGGGTGACAGGTGCAAGCTGTCCCAAGCAAAGCAATGTGGCTTGTCCAGCATGTAATCCCACACTGACAGACATTGGATCCACTTTGAATGTCACTGAAACATACGTTAATTGCATAAACTGATGATACTGTCTATATATTGTGGCAGCATTCTTGGTGAGGGGAGATGCTACTCAAGGCCAGGGTCATACCAGCCTGTGCCACAAGCTCAGAGAGCCCCTCTATGTCCCCAAACATGTAGTCCAGGGAGATGTGTCAGAGGTCATACACACTGGCACAGACAATGACTGAGTCATACTTCCACATGCCTTGGAGTGACCGATATGCTTGTGTTATGTGGTGGATCATAGTGCCCGACAGGCAGCTCAGCATGACCGTCACCTTGTTCAGCCTGGTGAGCAGGACCTCAGTGTACCTGACGATAGAGGTGCCTCATACAACTATAGCAGGTGTGTTGTCAAGCCGTATGGCCTGTGACTGTTTGGCACATAGGCTTTGTGAGCTATGTGTTGCACGTGCTCTGCTCTGGCTTAACGTTTGCTTGTGTATCTGCTTTGCAGGTGTCAGCTGCTCAGGCAGGATGCTATTCTGAGAGTCCAATAATGTACCTGTGTGTTTCTGTGTTTGGATTGCGGTCGTGGAAGGTCTATGGGAGATTGGTACTGTATTCACTGTAGTATCCCACTCCACCTGACAGGGAATGCCAGTGCTGAGTTAACAGAGCTTAGCCCCCAGTTTAGCTATGTGGTTGCATCTCTCACATGTGTTGTACATGTATGGGAAGGGGAGAGGGTTGTCTGTGTACATGAGGCAGCTGTAACATTGCCACATGACTCACAGATTCACCAACTGGACCTGAGAGTAGATCGACAGGTGACCTTTGCACATGCTACCATAGCGCTGTGAATCCCATACTAAGCAACGACACATAGGGCCAATGGGGAACAAGGTACTCAAGGTGACTATGTGAGGGTGTAGTGCTCCTGATTTGTTAGTGCTGGCATATATGAATGCTGTCTTGAGCAAATGCGAGGTAAGTCATATGCAATGTGTTACAGGCAAGCTACATGCAAACAGGACAAACAGTGACGTCCTGTCAAGTGAGACATGGACATCAGTACAGTAAGCAATACAGATGTCACTAGGGATCCACAGAGACACTGTAAATCTGCACTGCAGGTGGAATCAGTGTTTCAGGAACATAACAGGCAAACATGCATACAAACAAAGCTACAGTCAGCAGGCCTCTATGTAGACTATGCCACAACAAACAAGGTGTACGACTTCCAGTAGGTAACAGTGCATATATGCAGGCACTATAAGCCAGTACCCAGACATTCACAGGTCAGACGGGCTGGGTCCAGCCGCACCCCACACAAGTATATAGACCACATACCTTCGTAATGTTGAATAACTGGCCTGATACCCAAGTGCTCATACCTGTAATAATACACATGTCAAATAACAGACACTGAGCCCTCACTCAGCAGATCCAGACTTAGTATGATGTATGCTACCTGTCCTGGCACCACAGTATCCTTGACATGTATGGACACTCTCCCTCCTGTCATAGTTAGTTCTGTGTTTTGGTGCTGTCATGCATGGTATGAGGTGTGACCATGTAGTGCTAGTGTGCTCTTGTGAGCCTTGAACCTGTTGTTTAGTACTGCACAGATATCAACATCCTGGAACATCCACATTGCAGAGTCGTGTGTGGACAGCATGCAACTCGCAGTTGACATGACCATCATTGAGTATCCATATGTACATTGTTGTATCCCCTGTGCTACCTATGTAGGTGGCCATCCCTTGACAGCCTCACTACCAGTATGCAAAGATGTGCAGACAGAACACTGTGGTAATTACTATGGGTGTACAAAACAATACAATGACATTCATACTGTAACTGCATCAGGCATGCTGGTATATACCCACAATGATATCATTACACTGTACTGTTGTCAACATCATACTATTACAACACGTCTATGTAGTCACCCTGTGCATCAGCACCATGTTAACCTGTTCCTGCACTGATTTTACAGATTGCAGGAGGTGGCACAGTTTCATCATATGCACAGGGTGTGTACCTGGTATGCCTGAGTCTGCCACTGATACAACCAATAGACATGTCTGTGTGTGTGTGTTGGTGAGGGACAGCAGTACAAGATTGGGCAATGTTGATGCAGTGTGTGCGTGTATGCGTTAGCCCTAGGTGTTATCACTTTGCATGTGTGTATGAATGCACACAGTCCCACCTCATGGCTGCCATATACAGGTGTTTGTGGACAGCCACAGACTGTACCTGCCAGGTCATACAGGTCACTGTCTGTGGCCACGGACACGGTACCTGTGCCTGGCAGGGGTGCTACTGACCATGTCAGGTACTAAGCCAGACTGGGTACTGTCATCAGAAGCAGGTGGTTGGTGACTGGAGACAGGTCCCTGTTGGGACTGTCCAGCGCCACGTGCACGTGGTCTCCTGGGGCGGTCTGATGACAGCACAGACCCAGCATTGCTGGGGCTGCTGCTGACACTATGTGAGCAGCCGCGGGCCTCTTGTCATCTGCGATGGCTGCCAGCTGCTGCTGTTGCTGGCATACAGCCACGTCGATGCCTCAACCATCCACCATTGCCCTGGCTCATGGACATGTAGTTGTGGAACAGATCTAATGTGTCCCCCCAACATCTGTCAATGACCTCGGTGAAGTTATGGATGGCAGCCGCAACATCACACATACTGTCACTCATGGCTGTGTGACATGCTCTCAGCTCCCTCAGACCCTGTCTGGTGTACCGTTCCATACGTGACTGTGCCTGCATTACAGCCCAAAACATAGTTGAGGTTGAAAGACCTCTGTGGGCACATCTGACAGGGGTGGTACGCCCATGGATGCTCCCACGAGAACCCCTGGACGTCTGCCTGTGTGGTACCATGTCAGGACCCTGGCCATGGCTGCTGTGTGGGGATGCATGTGCCACCGATACCACATTACCCTGGTCAATGCCCACTGTATCCTGTCCATCACCTAGGGACATTGGTGACAAAGGATGTATTGGCAGGATGACTGTGCGCATTGATGGGGTCAACAGCTGTGTAGTGTCAATTGGCTGACCAATGATGGACCGTGGCACACCTACCTGTGCCATTACACAGGTATCATCATTATCACTATCCACAGCAGCTGATTCAGGTTCCCTGCTGCACAACACCAGAGCAGCACCAGAACCTGTGGGAGTAAGACAGGAAACACAGTTTACAATGTGTACACAATGTCACCACTGATACACACATGCACACATGCACACATGCACACATGCGCACATGCACACATGCACACATGGGCACATGCACACATGCACACATGCACACACCTCAGTATATGAGATATCAACCCACAGACACAAAAACACCTGCAATCAAACACATAGCACTACTGCTTCAGCCTATTATTACTGTTAGTATCAAGAGTATTGAAGGTAATGGTATTACACACTCACCAGCATGGATAGGCTGCCTTGCTGTTACACCAGAGGGACCTGCAGAAAAGAGACATTTATTGTCAGTGGGCACAACTGTGCCATTGATACTGTGGGCATGATACAGTTCAGTAGTGCAACAGTTAGCTTCCACAGGTGTACTGCTGATATTGAGGATATCACTCTTGCACAATAATTACCAAGATTACAGCTGCAAAATGAGGACACACCTCACACATGCATAACCTAACAGTGTACAGAACGGTCAACTATACACATGGCATGTTACCTGCACGCTCTGTGTCCTGCTGCTGTGTGGCTCCAGCCTCCATCATTACACATGTATGCTGCTGCTGTTGCTGTTGGGCTGGAGCCACAACACTTAGGAGTAGTCCCTCCAGTCTGCTGAGGGGGGGATGTCTGGACACCCCACCACCTGTGGCAAGCTGCTGCATGTGGATATCCGACGCATGCTGACGGACATTTCTAATTAAATCACTGCAGTGATGGCGTACCTACTCATATGTCTGGTTATGTGTGCCTATGTCATTTACCCAACGGACCAGGTCTTGCCAGAGTGCAGCCCTCTCCTGCTGGTTCTGGCTGGTGCGGGAAAAGAGTACAGTGAAATCCCGCACCAGGCTGTGGTGTATCTCTTCCTCTTCTGGAGCGGAGTAGACAGGGTTCCACTGGTGAACCATAGCTCTGAAAAGGAGAAGGAAAATATGTCAGCAATATCTGTCAGCAAACTATGGCACACATAATACACATAATACTCAACTGCAGTGATATAACTTAACCACCATATATAGCATCTGTCTGTCTATTGGGGGATACACATGTAAATGACCAATATCAGTGTTCATCCGACAACTGTGCAACAGTACCTGGCACACTCCATACGACAGACTAGTATACTGCGGCAGTCAACACACTGTTTCAGGTACAATACACAACCTCACACTGGGGGTTTGTATCAAGGTACTGTATGGGGAACATTATCAGCCAATGCACTGCACACAATGCACGTTACATATTTCACTGGTAATGCACACTACCCTTACTTGCTATATCCCTACCTACACTACAGTGACATACAGGGCAACACAGCACAACATATGGCAATGTAGTATGTGTTGATCGCAATACCTCACACACCTGTCTCTGGCCTCACACCAAGGACACACACTACCATGACAGACAGACAGTCATGGTGAGCAATCACACCAGTACACAACATGCACCCAGTCACTGGCACACTCATTCCACCTCACATATTTTGTTTGCAATGTGTTCATGGGTGTGCATTGTGTCTTAGGTAGGTAGTGTGCTTTTGGCCCTGGGCCTACAGCAGCATACTGTTATGCTACCCTGCCCCTTGTGACACATGTGTTATGATCGTACCTGCTCCTTACAAACAGTTACACAGGGTGACTCATATGGCATATTACCTATCTGCATAACATTTAGCAGGGGTATGTCTGACATCTACTCATGGGGAGCCTTGCTTCTTAATTCTGTGTGGTCTACTACAGGGTATGTCGTATCTGTGGGTAGGGTCCTGTACCTCCACCATGTGCTCTATCCTGCAGTGACAAGGATTACAGACATAGGTAATTTGTGTTGTGGATGTTAGAGGTGTTACCATGGTTGTTAGACAACTGTCATGGGTGTGACCGAACTATGTATATCCAGCAGTGGTAACCTCTATGTAGGTAGTCTGTGTGCGCTCTGTGGTCTTGTCAGTCACTCTATATAGGTATTGTGTTTGAGTGCATTGACACAGTTGCTTGCATATGTCTGTGTCCTTCTCCATATCTGTAGCTGTCATGGGAGGTACATACCGTGTAGGACATTGTGGGGTGTGGAGGGGTACAGTGACCTACATGTCCATAGCTGACACACCATGTCCGCTGACACATTCCATGTACAGGTATTACAGGACTAGTGTGCCACTGTGTATATCAATGGGGAGCCTATTGTACACTTGTTGCCCCTGTTCCCCCCTAACACATGCAGTGGTGGGCAGGCATGCACATATGTGGTAGTTACTGGTGTCAGTGTTTTTGAATGGGGTATGGTACTCCAGTATCCGCACTGGTGTTCACTCCATGCCTTTGACACCAGGCACCTGTTGCAAGACATCTGCACACATGTGCCTCACACAGTATATCTATATATATATATATATATATATATATATATATATATATATAAATATATATATATAGATATATATATATATAGATATATATATTGATGACGAGACAAAGATGGCCGCCTTTCTGTAGACACTGTACATCTACAGCTCTCCAGTTACTCGCAAGAATAAGTAACCCTGAGGATATACTACAAGTCTTTTTGCATTAATTACCGGATATAACTATTCTACTACAACCAAACTACGACTGAGAATCAAAAGAACGAAGGAAAAACTAATTAATTTCACAGGATTAAAGCTGATTGTCTGCCTGACTCTGAATAGAGCTATAAACAAAGGATCTATCTGATTTCTGTTTCAAGATGTCAAAACTGGACAAAAATATGGACACAACAACAACTAAAACTAAATTATCAATGCTGATGTCACCAGAGAAAGACTCTACATTTAAAAGACAGAAAACTGTAAAACCACAAGATCTTTTGAAAACAGGAGGAACAAACCAACCGCATCAGCTAGCTAACATGGAGGACATTAAAACAGCACTGTTACCCATACAAGAATCTTTAAATGCACTTTCAAACCAGATACTTGCTTTTAATGCCACATGCAGTCAAATTCTCGACAGAATAGATAAATCTGAGGCTAGAATATCTGATAATGAGGACAGAATAACATTTCTTACAAAAAACAGATATTCATGACCTGGACATTCAAACTATGCAGACCAAGATCCTGGATTTAGAGGCAAGATCCAGAAGAAACAACATAATTATTAGAGGAATCGGAAAATATTCAATATAATGATCTAATGCCTACCATTACACAGATACTGGAAATATTGTTCGAGGACTCGGGTATGGCTAAGCAAATAGTCATAGAAAGAGCACACAGAGCTCTCAGGGAAGCACAAGCATCAAATATTCCTAGACCGGTTTATGCCAAAATTCTGAATTACCAGGATGTAAATAAAATAATTCTAACTATGAAAAAGAAAGGAGGTTTTGTAATGTGGCAAAATAACAGAGTTTCTATGGGTCAAGATCTACCACTGCAAATCAGACAAGCCAGACAAGCATTAGCCCCTTACTGCAAATTTCTTATTGATAAAAATATAAAATTCCAGATGAAGTATCCAAGTACATTAATCTTTACATTTGATGGAGCCAAATATTCTGTTTCTACAAAAAAGGAAGCAAAACTCACCTTTTTGAAGACTTTTAAATCCCTTCCAACTTCAGAAGCTTAACTGGAACATTCAGTCTGTGTACAGCAATACAGATTCTGGGATTCCATGTCTACTGTACCTCAAGGCTTCAAAATCCTTTGTTTGCTTCTTTTTCTCACCAGGCCCCCTGTTTAATCATTAACCAGTATTTTCTTACAGGTCCAGCTTAAATCCAAAGATTTCATGAACTCCTGCAGCCTTGATGAACTGTGTGTGTCTGTGAGTCAACAGGAAGTCCTAGAAATGCTCCAGAGGGTCAGCTTTTGTTGTGGCACTGTCCACATAATGGGTCCCCCTTCGAGAACTCAAAATCAAGATTTTTATACCAGGAAGTAGCCAGAGCTCTGTGGAGCCAGGGGAAGCTTTTAGAATGGCAAAACGAGGCTCCTGGACTATTTTAGAGAAGTTTGACTTTTATTTTGTATAAAGAAATGTCAGCTTATTCAGGTAAGGATTTAAACTGGGCTGTAACATATGGTTAAATAGAGTAATTTAACTACAATGTTAGAAACAATATAAAGTTACTACAGTTATTCTATTTTGGATCTAGATAGTGTGCCTGAAGATAGAAATGCAGTTATAATTATATACTATTGATATTTTTGCTTTTCTGCCTTTGAAATGACTGTTATATTGTTTATGTTACTAAAAAAAAAAAAAAAAAAAAAAAAAAAAAAACCTTTCTCCTTATTAATGCTATGATAATCTATATGTATTAACATGTATAATTCACTCTCCTATTCCTAAGGGAATGGAAGGATATATATTTTATGTGGTTCTAGAGATTCTGTGCATTATGTTAGCTATATATTTCTTACAGTATTAATACATTAATGGTGAAAAAAAATGTTACTGATGTTGTTTTTATCAATGCTGCTGTTAACATGTTATACTTACCTAGGCAAAGTTAGATAAGACAGTTAGTTATTCTAGGATAATATAACCAATTTTTTAATTAATAATGTATGTAAATCATTACAGGGTAGAATAAGAAATTGGTATGTAAGACATAACAGTGTGTTAACTAACTAATATGTTCAAGAGCTGTAGATAGGTACTAGTGTTTAATGGGGAATGTGTAGGTTAGTTTTTGTAGGGTTAGTTGTAGTTATCATAGGTTTTGTATATCTTGTTAGGGTGTTATTATATAATAGTCATTTAGGATTGATGTATACCAATAGAAGTCTAAACAGTGTTAAAAACCTATGTTTGTCCTGGTCCAGGAGAATAGTGGATAGGCACTGGTTAGGGATGGGGCATTTAGTTTGCTTCCAGATATTTCAAAATCTGATATTATACCGAATCTAGTATCGTTTTCAAATTCAACATATACACTAACATTTTAAAAGTATTTTTATGTGGATAATAGACTCATGGAATGTTAAAGGTTTCCAGAATCTGAAAAAAGGAAACTATTTTTTCATTTACTTCTTCAGTCAAAAGCACCATTTATTTTGTTACAAGAAACCCACTTGGCTAATGATCAATGGACTGCCATTAAAAATAAAAAATGGATCAGGGAGGTAATAGCTCGAAGGGACAACTAATAGTGCAGGTGTAGCAATAATCATCAAAACTCAGTTCCAAGAGAGAATTTTAGATTTTAAAATGGATAAAGAAGGAAGATGGTGTTATGTAATTTTATAACAAAATTTTACGATAAACCGGTGATTCTTCTTAATATATATGCCCCATGTACCAATCAGCAAACCTTCATAACATCACTTTACTTTATTTTAAACCAATATAACAATTATTATATAATAATAGGAGGTGACTGGAATACATACCAAGACCCTAAACTAGATAAAACAAGTCCCCATAGATCTTATAATAATCAGGCAGTGATAGCACTGCAGGAACTTAAAGCAGATTTTAAACTTTATGATCCATTTAAATATAATAAGGACCAAATGAATCCAAATAACTTCACATTTTATTCGAGCTGTCATAAAATGTGGTCCAGGATCGATTTCTTTTAATATCAGATACACTAATGTGTTTTGATCCCTATATATACATACAAGCTCGTTATTTGTCGGATCACTCCAGGATCACATTAACCTTTAAGAAAGATACTTGCCATAAATTGCATGCTAGGGGTTATAATTGGACATTAAATCCATATCTATTGCATAAAGAGGATGTATTAAAAGAAGCTCAGGAGTTTTTTAATCAATTATTAAATAATCTCTTAGAAAACCGACATCCATCAGACATAGAATGGGCAACTATCAAAGCAAATTAGAGGAATGTTTATCCAAAAGCTACTTTCTACAAGAAATTACAAGTGAAAGATATGCATGACTTGGAATCAAAAATTAAATTATTAGATCAGGAATTAATTAGAAATTATAGTAAACAAACCGAACGGAATTATTAAATTGTCAGAAGAAACTTTTTATTACAAAACAGTAAATTATCATTCCATGAACAGAAAATACTGGTAAAATACGCTAATCACATACAGACCCGTCAAAAGCACTAGCACGTATTAATCAATCAAGTCACCTTCCCAAATCCCTGAAATATACTTCAACAATAAAACATACACCAATACGGAAGATATCATAAAGGTTTTGAACTAATATTTTCAGAACTATATGGTGAACAACAGGATGTAAATCCAAATAAGAATAATAATGATTTTCTTCAGAAAATTATATTTCCAAAGATTAATGATGAGCTTCATATGAACCTGATTAAACCTATTTCTTCAGAGGAAATAACTGATGTTATCAAGAAATTGAAGCCATACAAAGCTCGGACCGGATGGTTTGACTACAGAATTTTATAAAACTTTTAGTGATATTCTGGGAAAATACTGTCAGTGGTCTTTAACTATATTATTAACAATAAAATTACTGACCCACACTTTAATGCATCGAAAACTATTCTCATACCAAAAGAAAATACTGATCGACAAAACCCGGATAATTATAGACCCATCTCACTTTTAAACATAGATATGAAAATTATGACATCAATTTTGGCTAACAGGTTGAAAATGGTAATTAACCCTATAATATCTGATGAACAAGCCGGTTTTATAAATAGCAGACAAACTATAGATAATACATTAACACTGCATACAATGATTTCTCATGCCACCCATAAAAACCATAATCTTTACGCACTTATAATTGATGCACAAAAAGCATTTGACAGAGTGAACTTAGAATATTTATTTGACATTTTAACATGTTTTAACATACCGCAAGAATTCACTTCAACTTTAAAAAAATTATATACCAATCCTTATACAAATCTAGTCATAAACAGGAATCTTTCAAAAAGAATTCAAATTAAAAATGGTACACGTCAAGGATGTCCTTTATCTCCCTTGTTATTCAATTTGTATTTGGAACCTCTATTTTTGCACATTAAACAAAATATCTATCATAATGCTCCAAGGATCTATGGTACGAAGATCACAATGGCTGCTTTTGCAGATGATTTGAGTATTTATTGCACAACACCTGTTTCGGATACTAATAAAATATTAAAGGCAGTAGAAGAATTTGCAAAATTTCCAATTATAAATTAAATTTAAAAAACTAAGATATTCCCATTAAAGACACCTACACCTTTTCACTATTACCATTAGTAGGGCAGGTAAAATCAGAAGAAAAATAAAATACTTAGGAGTGGTTTTTCTCAACAGACAACAGAGATTTTTATCTCAATAATGTTAAGGTTATTTGGGAGCAGATAGTATCTGACTTGAAAAGATGGGATAATCTGAAATTACCAATAATGGCGAAGACTTCAATTATTAAAATGAATATACTTCCTAGATTACTATATATTTTTAGAGCCACAAGTTCAAATCTCCAAAAATTCTTCAAACAGCTTCATACAGAACTAGCTAGATTTCTATGGGAACCTAGAAAAGTTAGGATATCGATGATAAATTGATGGCTCCAAAAATAGGGAGGGTTGGATCTACCTAATTTCAAACATATTATTTAATAATAAACACCAATAGACTTTTAAGAATAATTAACTTTGATGGGTGTAACTCGAAATGGGTTCCCAAATGGCTGGTTCTTAATCATAAACATGTCAAGGAATTGGATATTAACTGCAAGGCATTACCTTTTTAAACAAAAATACTCTTAAAAGTGTACTTGTTGGAACATATCAAAACATATATAGTTTCAGTACAAAATCTTTTAACTGATTAAATCTTTTGCAAACTATGATAATTCTTCAACCATTTCACAAAAATCCAAATCTGAAAATTAGTAACCAGCTGATAGACCTTAAGAAATTCCCACTTATAATTAATTTAACCCTACTTGATTTATATCCTTTTTAGGTATCCCGATTCACAATATTTTAGAAGAGTTGAATCTCCCAAATCTTATCTAATTATAATAAGACAATTAAAAGACCTATCAATAAGTTACCTTAGTAAAGGGAATGACATAATTAAAGAAGAAGATTTAAACATGTGTCTGAACTTATGGCAAACCCTTACACAGGAATGTAAATATATAACTGCAGCATATGGTTTGATTAAAGAAATAAAATATAATAATCAAATATTAATTTCCAAATACTGGAGAGAGAAATTGTTGACAATTGAAGAAAGTAAAATACTAAAAGCAATTCACTTAACCATAAAATCTGTGTCCTTCAGAAGCTATTATTTACCCAATTGATGATATTTAATAACGCGTATTATCTGCCTCACTCTACACAAATTTAACTCAAAGAACTCACCAAAATGCCCATATTGTATAGATCAAACAGCCGACCTCCTACATATGTTTTGGAGTTGTAAATGTATTTTCAAACTCAGGAATTCCTTGAAACTTCAACTACAAAAAATGGGATATCAACATTCCACACTCTCCTGGGAATTTACGATTTTACATATTCCACCACCCAACTTGGAAAGAACCCAAAGAATTATACTAGTCAATATTTTTTGTTGATGAAGTTATATATAGCTTCCAATTGGTTGAACCCTTTACAGACATCATGGCAAAATTTCAAGATAGTAGCCACCAAACATATTCTAGCACATAAATTTCTAATTAGTGATCATAAGAAAAATGTAAACAATTCAAAAATATGGGAACAAATCTTTAACATTGTATTAGCTTAAAGTTCCATTCCACTATTCTCTGGGAAAAACTGAATAACTGTTGAATTTTATTGAGATAAGTCTTATATGGTTACTAGTTCTTTTTTCTTCATTATTTTTTTTTTTAGAAGTGTATAGGTATGTATAATGATTCTATGTAACTGTTGGAAGCATTCATGTACATATTGTAAGTAGTTGGTAGTACTGTATTAGTTGTTTGGAAAAAATAAAATAAAGAATTATTATTGAAAAAAAAGATATATATATTGATATATTTATATCTGTATATATATATATATATATATATATATATATATATATATATATATGTTTGTATATATGTATATAATATGTATATATAGATGTAGATATATACATATAGATGTGGGGAGAGAGGGGGAGAGAGTGAGAGAGAGACAGAGGGAGAGTGATAGTGAGAGGGGGTGGGACAGAGAGAGAGAGAGATAGTCATATACAAACATATCTGTTGTCAGTCAGATCTATCTGTATATGTATATGTATCTACATATATCTATATATGTATGTGTGTATTACATATATTTGTACGTACATATTCTACCACTCTCGATGTCTGTGCAGTAAGTGAGAACATGGTTCAAGGTTCCTGAGAGCACACCAGCGGTACCAGGCTATACCCCGTATCATGCTTTTTGGCCCCAGGACTCGGGACAAAACAAAAAGGGAGGGGGTGTGTCCATATTCATGAAGGACACCCACACCTCCAGGTTAGTGGCAACACATGAAGCATCAGAGACCATCCAGGTGCAGATAACCGTACGCCAACCTGCTATACAACTGGTAGCATGTTACAGACCACCCTCCCAATCTCAGGAACCGCAATCAGCCTTCCTGAAGACATTGGAGGATATGAATGTCCCACCACACACCATCGTATTGGGAGACTTCAACTACCCTAACATACACTGGGTGCATTATTCTACCCCAAACACCCTAGCCCAAAGGTTCCCAAAATTCAGTAAGTCAAATGCAATGGAACAGCTAGTCACCTCTCCCACAAGGGGAGATAATATACTAGACCTGATCATCACAAACATGGAGACAATGTGCTACACACTGGAAGTATAAGCCTCACTAGTCACATCTGACCACAGACTAATCCCCCTGGATATACATATCCCACCTCCCCCACAACACAAAAGACTACAGTGGGAAACCTCTCACATGCCGACTTTACACTTCTTATAACTGAGTTGGTATCCTTTATGCCCACTGGGCCAGTGGAAACCACATCCCACAATGCAGACACCTTCACATATGCATTCTACGGACATCTCCAAGAATGCATGGATCATGCAATCCCAAATAAAACCAAGACCCTCTCCACTAAGGGCAGGCGTCCTGTCTGGTGGACCCCAGCATTGAATAAATTGTATAACAACAGAAGGTAGCTACTGCACGGCAGAATTCCATAGAGCTAAGGCATCTCTGATCAGCACTAGTAGAAAGATACGTTTTGTCGTACAAACATGCAAGGCCAACAATGAGAGGGACATCGCTATGGACACTACAGATAACCACAAGGCCTTCTTCTGCTATGTTACACACCTGGGTGGGAACCCTCAGATATGTTCAAAGTTAGTTCACAGTGACAAAAGCTACACTGAACACACAGATAATGCCAACATTCTGGCAGACAGGTTCAGTGCAGATTTCTCCCCTCCCTCACCCACACATGAGGAATTACTTATTCCAGCTGACTGTAACCTCCCTGTCATCTCAGATGTCCAGCTGGGAACCACCCTCAGCAAAGCTGTAAACACAGCATCAATGGGACCCTACGGTATTGCAGGTTGCATGCTACGTGAACTCCAAGAGGAGCTACACACGCACATTAAATGCTATTCAACCGTAGCCTTACTACAGCATACGTACCTGGACACTGGCATACAGCAACAGTAGTCCCACTCCACAAAGGAGGCACCTCTACAGACCCTAGTAACTACCGCCCCATAAGCTTAACCAGCCTGGTCTGCAACGCTATGGAAAGGATCATTATGAAACTCATACACAGAGACATTGGGGACTTAGACACTTGATCCCACCCGGTTTGGCTTTGTAGAGGGCAGATCCTGCCTTATGAACCTGGTTGACCTTTTCAAATCAGTCACTAGAGCCATTGACAAGGGCACAGCAGTCCATACAGCCTACCTGGACTTGCCTACGGCTTTCGACACAATACCGCACTCTAGCATCATAGACATGATCAACAGCTGAAATGTAAATCCATATGTCACAAGATGGGTTGCAAACCGGCTAATGGATAGAAACCCTACAGTCAAACTCACTGGTGCCATGTCAGACTCAGAGCCAGTCACAAGTGGTGTCCCACAGGGCTCTGTCCTGGGACCGCTCATGTTCGGCATATATTTCACAGATGTGGAAGCAGACATGGGAGGGTAGTGGCTGACAATGTTCAAAGATGACTGCATACTAGGCACCATAGTCGATACACCAGCTGACACATACATCCTACTGAAAGGCCTCATGGACACCAATAACTGGTGCCAGAGTCATGGCCTTAAACTGCATGCCACGTAATGTATAGTCATACCCTTTCGGATGGACAAGGTACCCACATATTATCACATAGACAGTAACCCACTGAGTACAGACAAAGTAATCGGAGACCTGGTGACACTGATCGATACTGACCTCTCATTTGACACCCACGTTGCCAAAGTGGTTGGATAGACTTCCTACCTTGCCCACCTTATCATGAAGGGATTCACATCCAGATCAAAAGGGGTCATTGTTCCCCTATACTCCTCCCTTATCAGGCCCATGACTGTGCACTATGCCCCATTTGGTATGTACCTCCCCTGGCACTTGCAACAGCTAGGGGGACCCCATAAGTACATCACCAGGAGGATCAAGGGTCTCCAACAACTTTCATATGCTGCCAGTCTAAAGTAACTCATGCTCTATTCCATAGCATACTGCCTACTTAGGAGTGATCTGTGCCTAATGTACAAGGCCATGTCCAATCAGGTATTGATGGACATGTTCCACCTCATACAATCCAAATCCATCAGAACCACAACAGCTTCAGATTTAAACCTCAGCACACATATGAATAGGACATACTATAGGGACAGATCCATCACTAAGAGGCTTCCCATACTGTGGAACAGGATCCCAGTTCATGTTAGGCAGAGACCCTCATTGACACTCTTCATGTGAATTCTTGATGAGTGGATGGGAGATCATAGGTTTACACCAGGGGTCATCTCTGTATCACTACTAGACAGAGGCACAGTAAACTAATGCTATTATGTACGGGGGTCTTCAATGTGTTACTACTATACAGAGGCGCAATTTTATAAATCTATTCTATACACTATCTGCAGAAAGCCTAGTACTAAACTATGACACTGTGAAACTATATATGTCTATGTATTTCTACATCCCTCTCTATCTATGTATACACATATGCATATTATATATATATATATATATATATATATATATATATATATATATATATATATATATATATACACATACATATCTCGATATACATACGTATACACATGTTAGATATATATATATATATATATATATATATATATATATATATACTCCTTTTTAGTTCCACATATGTATACATACAGTAACGTACTGCTGAACATCCATTACTGTACAACCTACTTGTACATTGCACTACAACCTACATTGCTATGTGCACATAGCTACCTTCACATACATATGTATGCAGAGCCTTCAGTGACAGTTGCAGTATGTCCCCGGCCCTATGCACATCTTCATATACATAGATACAGACCAATAACACATCTGGAGGGTTCAAAGTATGTAGACTATTATAGTAGTACTTTACATTACCTGTGTTTGTTGCAGCTGTTTGCGTAGGCTTGCAGTTACTTGGCCTGCTGTCAGCCTCTTTGTTTTGTTGTTACAGGTTTTTTTTTTCTTTCTTTCTTTCTCTCTCTTTCTTTCTTTCTTTCTTTCTTTCTTTCTTTCTTTCTTTCTTTCTTTCTTTCTTTCTCTCTCTCTCTCTCTACCTCCAGCAGGTGCAATGAAAGCAATGCATGTGTGGACAGGGAGTACAGGATGCTTTTGTAGGTATCTGCACATGTCCATGTGATGGCCTCTGCACCAATTGTTAGCCAGCATTTACTAATTGTATGCAGCCTGTTGTGTAGTGATTGCAGTTCTCACTGTGATTACAGGACTGTGCTATAAAAAGGTCTGTTAGGTAGGCGTAGCCCTTTGAGATTATCAGGGTGGGGACCATGCTGGTTTGCTGTGGACACTGTTCTGTGAGTGTAAGGGTTGGTATGTCTCTCATATTTCAGGCTGTGTTGTAGACACTGCAATGTATGTTGTTCTGTAAGCTGAGTATTCCTTCCTCCAGTGTCCTCTTCTCCGTGTGTATGTAAACTGACACCTACGACTAGTAATACTGTGTATATGGGTGTGTGTGCTTTCCTGTGGGGACTGTGGTGTAACTGGTATATAGCAGTGGCTCTTGCAATCTGTTGCTATGGCTTCAATATTTGGCCTTTACATTCACTCCTTGTATGCCTGCTAGGTGTCTTTCCTGTAATGTGTTGCTATGGCTTTCCTATTTTCCATTTACATTCACAGCTTGTAATGCTTGCTAAATCTGTTTGGGCAGCAATTCCCTATGTGTTTGTTGTGGTAGGGTGTTACTGCATGCAGTATGGTCTGGCTATGGTGTGGGCCTTGACACTTACAAGAGTATTTGATCATGCTGCTGAGCAGGCCTCAGATACTCTCAGGTGCATCTTTTATCAGCCTCATGGAATTGTACATAGCAGTGGGATACTCCAATGACATATTCTGATATTCTGCAGTTGTGACAGTGGGTTATTTCAAGCATATGTATTAGTACACCATTTGTGACGTGCAGGTGGTGCATACCTTCAGTCATTCATAGTTACCATTGCATGTGTAGTTACACCTTTCTGTCTACTGTTAGTACATTTGACAGGGTGTCAATGGGGCACAGTTGACATTTGTTTTCACATCAGGGACATCCCTGTAACTCAGTCACAGTTGCTATGTCTGATCTCTTAACTATTCAACTATGGCAGTGTTTATCCTGCTCTGAGTATGTGTGTGGCTTGCCAGATGCAACTGTGATGTTATTACCTAGTAGCTACCAACTAGCATGACTGTTTCTCAGCACACAGTACTATTTTACAAATCCACTAGATTTGACAGTAAATATACATGACATGCTTTGTGTACTAGACTTGCTATATTCCCTTTACATTAATTCCTACTATTTTATGATATATTTCTTTCAGCACAATGTTCTTGTATAGCAGTCATGGCTTAGTGGTAAGTCATGCAGACTAGTGTTTCCAAGGTCCTGGGTTCGAGATTGAGGGAGGTGTTTTATTTTGCTGCTGAGAAAACTACAGGCCTTGTCATTCAGAGTGACTAAGGCACTTTTAAGCAGTTGAAAGCGGGTTAGCACTGGTTTGCGTGGAGGTCATGCATGCACACTGCCTCTTAGCTTCGCGCACACACACTTAGCTAAGCGCACAGAAGCGCACACCAGCTTACTACTGCTTAAAAGTGCTTACTCTCACGCACACCCGCGCTATTTTCTTTTAAAGAAAAGAAAATGGGGAGATAGGAAAGTGGTGAAAAAGGGGGCACAAAGAGGGTAGGACAGTAGGAAAACAAGCTTGGGTTTTGCAGGAGGGATCTAGGAAAGGCCCATAGCTTCCTATTTCTTTGTCAGCAACAGCTGTGCATATGTTTGTAATTTGGTGTGAAATTTGAAACCTTCCACCCCTGAGAGAGGTGTGAGGACAACAATAATATTTGCTGTACAGCCAATTGTAATTGCCAGTTTACATGTCCAGCAGACATGTGTGCAAAATGGGCAGCTATGTATGGGGCGTAATTTTTTTGTGGGTACAGAGTGCCCTTTTTTTTTTTTTCAGGTGAGAGTGGTATGTCAGGTACGGGAAGTCGGTATAGCTGGGGAGGTAGGTAGGGAAGGTTAACAGACAAGACAAACAAGACGCATACAGGGGTGGTGTATGACACATGTGGGGGGGGGGTTACACAATTGACGGGGACAGATGTTTGGATATATCGAGCCCATGAGCCCACAGATGGCAACAGTGGAACTGAGATCCCCACCCATGGGCAGTTGCCACTGTGCCTTCACTGCTCAGGACGGGGCTGTGCTGGGGGCTGTGTAGGATGGGCAGCAGGCACGCCCATGAGTTGTGCCACCCGTGCCTCAAGCTGGCGTAGGGGCCCAAGCACAGGGTGCCAGATCTCCCTATGCACCACAGTCCAGACACTGCGGAGGGTGAGTGGATGTTCTCCTCCGGCCACGCTTGCAGAGGGGGGACGAGTCCCATCCCCTGCAGCGCTTCTACCCGCAGGTGGCACAGGGCCACCGGAGGAGGGTCTGGCCTGGGCACTACTGCCAGGTGCACTCGCCAGCTGAGGTGGGAGAGGTGGGTCCGCTGGAACCCGTCTTTCCTGTCATCCTATGTTTTGCATTATTTAGTGACAGTTTGGGTTAGTAACATGCAATACCATTCACAATTAGTTGTAACAGCATGCATTAGTATTCCCATTAACCAAACACCCATAAATTCAAGCCGTTGAACAGCAAGCATAACACATGCATAATTTGAAAAACAGTACACATTCCAACAACATGCAGGGTTGAGTGATGGCAACAGGCCATCAGGTTTGGATGTATGAACAGGGCACATGCATCAACGCACATGCAAATATATATGAACCAACAGGGCAATTGTCCAGGGGTGTTAATTGTGAATACACATACCCATTTCACGTGGAATGGATTATTTGTGGTTATAGGGTAGGGTGAAGAAATATTTCATTAACAACTTCAAATACCTATACATATGCTGTACATTTCTACTAGCTGCAGATATATACACACTACAGGTCTGACTACAGTTTCCTATATGACAACTTATGCATGTTGGTGACAGGAATGTTACTGCTACATCAATATACATTTCATTTTTATTCATACACATTCATATCTGGCTCTGTTCATCTACATCATCCTACTATATTTGCTTTATATGTCTCTAGAGAACTGTGGATATTTGGTATTTCATACAACCATACTATCTGCATATTGCAAACTGAGAGCAACATGTCCAGATTTTGGGACACACATTCCAGCTTCAGTACTTTTTTCAACACATGTTGCTGTTTGGTTGTGCCTGTCACATTAATTTCATTCTGTACTGACTGCAGTATACTTTATTCAGGAGTTATTACTACTTTATTGGTGGATTCATACCTCTTTCTCACACTCTCTCACTTGTTTTATTTTTACAATTCAGGATGGTACTTAATTCTAGGCTTTATTGACATGTTTTACTTAGTTATACCAATCCTTTCCAACAGTCTCACTTGTGTCATGTTTCAGAATTTAAACAGGGATATATTTCACACATGTGTTTTACTCAGCTTCTGTAGCTGTCCTTTTCAGCCTGCTGCAGGTTATGTACTATTATATTACAGGTGGAGCATCTTTATTTCAGACTTGTTCATAGGTTCATAGGTTCATAGGTTCATACTAGGCTATCTGCCCAAGGGCATTTATAAGCCTAGCCCATAGTTATGTGGCTTTCGCCACCCCTTTAGTTTGAATAAAAACTATGCCTATCATTTTTCTGTGCCTCTGTCAAGCAGTGACACTGAAGTAATCCCTGGGGTATATCTGCGATCTCCCATCCATTGGTCAAGATTCCTCTTGAACAAGGCCAGCGAGGTGCTCTGCCTCACATGTACCGGGATTTTGTTCCACAGCATAGGGAGTCTCTGGGTGATGAATCTGTCCCTCCAGCACGTTCTATTTATAACCGTGTCAAGGTTTAAGTCTCCGCCCTTGTGGTTCTGAGGATCTAGATTTTTGAGGTGAAGCATATTCATCAAATCTGGGTTTGACATGGCCTTATATGTCAGGCACAGGTCACCTCTGAGCAAGCGGTATGAGACTGAATAAAGCTGGAGTTCTTTCAGTCGGGCAGCATAAGACATATTTTGAGACCCTTTATCCTTTTGGTGAGGAACTTTTGGGGCCTTTCAAGCTGCATCAGGTGTCTGGTCAGATACATTCGAATGGGGCATTGTACTCAATCATAGGTCTAATGAGTGATGAGTACAGGGGACGATGACCTCCCTTGATCTAGATGTGAATCCCTTCATGATCAGGTGGGATATAGAAGGTTTTCCTAACTACTTTAGCAACATGAGTGTCAAACGAAGACTACTGTCAACTTGGGTCCCCAGATCCCTGATGACTTTTTCTGTGCTCAGTGGATTGTCACCTATATGGTAGCTAGGGGTAACCTTGTTTTCCCGAAGGGTATGCATTTTTGGCGTTTAACTTCAGGCCATGGCTCTGGCACCAGTTATCCGTTTCTGTGAGGCCCTTCTGGAGGATATCTGTGTCAGATGTGTTTTCGACTATGGCGCCCAGTTTGCAGTCATCTGCAAACTTTGTCAGCCATAACCCTCCTGTGTTTGCTTGTACTTCAGAAAAGTAGATGCCGAACAAGAGTGGACCCAGGACTGAGCCCTGTGGGACACCACTTGTGACAGGCTTTGAGTCTGACATGGCTCCAGCAACTCTGACCCTGTGGGTTCTGTCGCTTAGCCAGTTTGCAACCCATCTTGTGATGTATGGGTTTACATTCAAGCTGATGAGTTTTTCGATGATACCTGAGTGGGGTATTGTGTCAAGGCCTTTGCCAGGTCGAGGTAGGCTGTATGGACTGCCTTTCCCTCATCAATGGCCTTGGTGACTGTCTCGAAAAAGTCAACCAAGTTTAGAGGCAGGATCTGCCTTTGACAAAGCCAAACTGGGTTGGATCCAAAGTCTGCAAGTTCCCTATGTCTTTATTTATGAGTTCCATTATGATCCTCTCCATGGCTTTGCAGATAAGGCTTGTCAAGCTAATGGGGCGGTAATTTCCAGGGTCTGTGGAGGCACCGCCTTATGAAGTGGGACCACAGTTGCGCACCACTCCTTGGGCATGATCCTGAGGTGAGGCTAAGATTAAACAGCTGTCCTAACTGTGGGTTTAATTCCTCGTTGAGTTCATGAAGCACACAGCCGGGACACCATCCGTCCCATGGATGCTGTGTTTTTGCCTTAGTGAGGCAATTCTCACCTGGGCGTTGGAGATGTTTGGGGGCTACAATCCTCTGGAATAGATATCTCTCCTCTCCTTTGGGGGAGGGGGAGAAGTTTGCACTGAACCTGTCAGCCAGTATGTTAGCAATGTGTAGGTTCAGTAATTTTCACATCATTTTGAACTAATTCTGAGCATATCTGGGAGTTTCCTCCTAGGTTTCTAACATAGCTAAAGAAGGCCTTATGATTGTCTTTAGAGTCCTTGGCGATTTTTCTCTCAAAATTTGCCTTGGATGATTTTATGAGAGCTCTTAGTTTTTACTTATAATGATCAAAGGTGTCTTACCTTTCAAGGATTTTGCTCTATCTTGTAGTAGCTTCCTCCTTTGTTGTAGAGCTTGTTTATGGCTGGGGTCCACCAGACTGGACGCTTGCCTTTGGTACAGAGAGTCTTAGTTTTGTTTGGGATTGCCTGATCCATGCAGTCCTGTAGGTGCTGGTAGAAGGCATTTGTAAGTGATTCAGCGGTTTGAGTAATGTTTACCACTGGCTCAGGGGCCTTAAAGGAGACCACACTAGTTTTTAGAAGTGTGAAATCGGCTTTGAGAAGTTTTTCACTGTGGTCTTTTTGTTTCAGGTGGGGCGGGATGAGGACCTCCAGCGAGATTAGTTTATGATCTGATCTCACCAGTGAGGGGTATACTTCCGGTGTTGAACATTTTGATCCCATGTTCGTGATGATGAGATCAAGTATGTTTTCACCTCTTGTGGGGATGGTGACTAGTTGTTCCATGGCATTTGAGTTTATGAACTCCAGGAATCTTTGGGTTAGAGTGTTCGGCTTGAGTAGTGTTCCCAGTCTATATTAGGGTAGTTGAAGTCACCTAGTATGATGGTGTTTGGAGATACATTTATCCCTCCAATGTTTTCAGGAAGGCCATGTGAGGTTCCTGAGTTTGAGAGGGTGGCCTGTAACATGCTACAAATTGCAGAGCAGTCTTGCCTATGGTTAATTGCACCTGGATGGTCTCCGATGCATCGTGCGTTGCCACCAACCTTGAGGTGTGGGTGTCCTTTATGAATATGGACCCCCCCTCCTTTCTTGGTGTTGTCCGGATTTTGGGGCCAGAACGTATGATATGAGGTGAAACCTGTTAGTGCTGGGGTGCTCTCAGGAGCCTTGAACCAGGTTTCTGTCACAGCACAGACATCGATGTTCTCCATATTGAGAAGGGCCTCGAGTGCGTGCATCTTGAGATTGAGACTTCTGGCATTGAGCAGCATTACCCTTAGTTTTTTTCCTTTTTGGTGTTCTAGGGTGGTAGGTTTAGAATTTGAGCCTTGCCTAAAAAAGGCACTATGGGGGTGGCAAGAGCCTTTGCCAATATCCGTTTCATTTTTATTTTTGGATTACAGGCTGCATCACACTTATGTAATCAAACAATACTAGCAAAATCTCTCTTACACTGTTACTTGCACTTTTTATTAATAAGTGACTACACTGCACTCTTTTGCAAGCTGTCATACTTATATTTATTTACAGTTACAGGGAGAGAATTACTGACCTGCCTGGTGGCGCAACTGCACCAGCCTATCGGCATAGGCTCGATGGTTCATGGAACGGACACCTGCAGCTGTAATATAAATTAAGTAATATTGGAATACACATCTCCATAATATCAGCTAGGTTAATTTCTTACATAAATAATTACATGTAACTTACTCAGTAGTGGGGCGTTGGGCATTTGCCGGGCCTCCTGGATCCAACGGTTTAGTTGGTCCTGCTTACGTCTCTTCAGGTCCGCATGGTGGTGACGGACCTGTTCACCAGTCCTTGGTATTCCTGTGGCACTGGTGAGATCCTGTGCCAACCGGTCCCATGCCTCAGCCCTATATGCTCCCCACAGGACCTGGCCCTGCATGAGTTGGGCCTCATGATCATGGACGAGGAGCCAAACCATATATTTGGACTCCTCAATGCCCCACCTCTGTGCTCGGAAGCAACTACCCTCTCCTACACCTGCCATCCTGACTGCAACTCGGTTCCACAATCGGTTATGCTGTGTATTCCCGCCTATGGGGCTTATATATGCCGTTTTTCCCGCACTTATCAGTGATTGGCCATTTTGGAATTGTATCAGCTTCACAAAACCTGCTTTGTCATGCTCCTCTTTCCATTCATTCCTATATATATGCTATTACTGCATTTCTAAGAGCAACTGTCATGGCTTAGTGGTTCAGTACTTTGACTATGGTGCATGGTATCCTGAGTTCGAGCCTGGCCATTGCTTTTTATATTTTATGACTGTCTACATAGGCCAGGAGGTGTGTCTGTGTAAAGGCAATTTTGATACAGCTTGCTCAACGTTGCTCGTTGGTTAGCTTGTTGGCGCGGTGTGCAGCTCTGCGCAAATGGGGCATGCTGGCTTACGTGCCGTTTGGCTGTCAGCACGCATATTACGCTCAGCTCAGCTACGGGCACACAGTTTCAGGGTGTTGGAACTCTGCTCAACCCCGGCCACTCCTTCTACACCTGTTAAACCACTACTCACCTACAGGCACTCATTTTACACCTGTTAAACCACTCCTCACCTACGGGCACTCATTTTACACCTTTTCAAACACTGCTCACCTACAGGCAGATATACTCAGCTTGTTAGAGTGTAGCTCAGCTATGGGCATTTCTGACATTTCTTCTTTTTTTATTTCACACATTTTTTCACAATACATGGCCCATTTCATTACATTTTACATAAAAATAATTTTATACATGTACATATATGTCAGGGAATTGTTTTGTGCTTATTTCACTAAAAATAAAAATTGATGTTGTGGGGGCTCGAACCATGACTGCCTCCTCTTCAGCCGACGTCTCTACTGCTATGCTATTGCTTCTTGGCTTACTTTGCATATTTAGTTCTTATATGCTTTTCCACTGACTGCTAACTGTGGCTAAGCGACGGGCATGCCCGCAGAAATGAGCGCACTCACGGGCAAACATCTTTAAAACTTATAAAAAAATATATAACATGTTAATTTTTACATTTTATGTTCATAGTCTGTGGGGGAATGTGTTGTGTTGTGTTTCTTCACATTTACACGGACTCTGTCGTGGGGGTTTACTTTCGGGACTTTTACTCTTCTGGGGGCGTGTCCGCTTGCAGGGCTCGTCCTACGGACATGCCCCCTACTGTCTTACACGGACCGTGTTAACCTTTGGTGTGATTCAGCATGCCCTCATGCATATGCATGGCATGCTGACGTCACACTGTTTAACTGCAGCCTCCGTGTAATTCTTGTAACTCTTACACGGAGGCTTCGTGAATCCTGCCCAAGCACTTTCACACTGAAATTTTGCTTCATCAGATCTCATTTAACAATGTAAAGCATCTAGAATACATAGCATGAGCACATACTCAAACAACCAATGAGCACAAAGTGCATTCTCCGTTTCTAAATAATACATTATATGGAAATTAATCAACTTAAAATTCACCAGAAATACAATAAACTGAAATGTGGCCGTTAAACCCATTTTGGCACCATGTAGATTGAGGAAGTAATTGTTGTTTTTTGATATTTAGGACCTTCATGTCATGATAGTTTCTATCGATATTTTTATAAGCGTTTTTTTGCATGCATGTTTGCTCGCATACGTGCATGTGCATACATATATGTATATGCATTTTAATGCACACACATAAATACATACACATATGTGTGTGTGTATGTGTGTGTGTGTGTGTGTGTGTGTGTGTGTGTGTGTGTGTGTGTGTGTGTGTGTGTGTGTGAGAACACTGCTTTTATGCACTTTTAGAGCACAGAGTAATGTAGTATTGTATTTTTGGTGAATTTTAAGTTGATTAATTTCCATATAATGTGCTGTTTAGAAATGGAGAATGCACTTTGTACTCATTGCATGGAACAACACCATAATGAGGCACATGCACAAAGTAGGAACATCATAAAGCATGTGTTTGGGCTCCTGAAATCATGGTTCCAGTGCCTTGATATATCTGTTGGAGCCCTGCAGTACTGTCCAGCCACATGTGCACATACGTTCACAGTAGATGCTATGCTACACAATCTGATCCTGTGGAAATAGTTGCAGCACAGCCCCACACCAGTGCCTAGGTCACCAAAGTGACAGTCACAGAAGGACTCAGAGGAGGAAACCCTTGCTGATGTCCCTGTAGGCAGATGTAGGTGTGCTCAGCATGCCCTGGCTTTGGCTAAGAGACAATGCATAGCACATTCACTGACAACCTAGGGACCTAGGGACTGATACCTTACTTCTACTCACATACATTTATTAAAATTGATGCCAGGCAACCCAGACAACCTGTGCCTATCCATGTATTGGATATGTACTGCTTCCATCAGACAGAGTTAGTCTTGAACTACAGTTCTGTCAACTGTTACATTTGGAAGGTAAGTCTCTAATCTACACACTAATTGTAAGGATTATTATAATATGGCATTGTATGAATGGATCTGCTACATTTATGTAAGTAAATATAGTGGGTTATTTGAACAAAAGTGACATCAACATGGGACTACAGATACCCATTCCACTATTGTGTGTCCTTTAAAATTCACTAGGCCTCATGCATGAAATATCCAGTACCTCAATCAAGGCAGATGTTACACATTGGGGTTACATAATATTCAGACTACTGTTTATCCCAGCAGAACATGCTGTGTTGTTCCCCCCACCCCATTACAGCAGTGTTCCCTTATAACTACTTTAACAGAGTATCACATCAGTGGTATATCCGCATTCCAGTCCATCTCAGGGCACTTGCATAAAAAATCCTTATATGTCTTTTTTAATGCAGGCATAACAATGTACATATTTATGCTGTTGCTTGTGTGATGAATGACCCCACTCTGTCAGACGTCTTGTCTGCCTCAGTGGTCTAGGGAAGTTAGCATGTGTGTTGGCATTGATGGCTCTAATCTAGAAGTATCCACTTCTTTTGGATGTGAGGTATTACTATGTTGTGTTTTACAGACTGTCAGTCTGTGTGTGGTGTAATATTATTAACCTGTGTCACATAACCTATAAACCTATATTAATTATATCATACAGCTATAGAATGTTGTAGACAATGTGAGTGATGTGCAGCACTGCAGAAAGAGGGACAGATGCCATTGTCTGTAACACACAAAATCCCAGACTGGCGTACAGGTCGGTGTGGGCTGGAGTCAGTTTATATGTAGTGAGAATCCCACTGTTACTTAGAGCAGAATTCTGTTGTTCCTTGCTCAAAATGACCTGTTACATATAGGTATGTCAGTAGACGCATACATATATGTATACATATCTAGCTGTGACTATCCCTCTTTCCCATAGATAGACTATCTGGTTTACCTTTGAATTGTCGTAGGCCGTGTGTCTGACGTGCATAACACCGAAAGTACGGCTGTAAAAAATGACAATGCTGATTCACCATGTGTTTGAATGGCAAATAAGCAATTTTTTTTTGCCATTCAAACACATGGATCAAATATCAGAAATGGCTTTTCAGCAAACCATTTTCGACATTTGATACTTAGAAGTTCTTCGTATTTCGGTAATACAGGTCGCACAACAGGACAATCGCACATACCATGTGCAACAAAATGAAGGTAAACCAGAATATCTATCTGTATGTATTTATATATATAAATATATATATATCTATATATATATATATATATATATATATATATATATATATATATATATATATATATACATATATATATATATATATATATATATATATACAGACACACAAACACACACACACATACACACACACACACACACACACACACACACACACACACACACACACACACACACACACACACACACACACACATATATATATATATATATATATATATATATATATATATATATATATATAGGAGCCCTTTATTTGTTCGAACTTTCAAATGTTCGAAACTCATATGGCCGACACCATATGAGTGAACGTTTGAAAGACTGACAAATGATAGATGAGATCCTGCTACAGTGCGGATCTGGGAGATTCTCCTTTCCTGCACTGAAGTGCAATTTTGGAGTGAGAATATTTAAGTAGTAGGGGGTGCAGGGGGGGATAGCCCCCTGCATAACACAGTTTTACTATGTTTACAGGTAGGTAAATGGTGCTATGTCAGGATGTCGGTCTTTCGGAATGTCGATCATATGGTGTCGGCCATACGAAAGTCAGCATTCTGAATGGTCGATATTCTGAAGTAGACCCATATATGTATATATATATATATATATATATATATATAAAATTCTCCAAATCAAATCCAGCACTCCACAGGACAGAAATTAATACCAAACAGCAATGGTTTGAAAAAGTTTATTCAGGCATCGCCTGCCCAACACAGACCGGTGACCGGTTTCGCATCAAGCGTCATCAGTGTGCAATTTAGTTAGGCAAGAGCCCGGATTTAAATACTTTAAATGCAGACACCTTCAACACAAATTTAAAGTTATACACAAAAATAGTAAACACTGCAGGGGTAAGGTTTCTCCCAATAAAACACTCAATGAAAAACTTGTACTAAAAATGGAAGATACTCAACGACAATTGAAGCAAACCTCTCAAAATTGTTTAAAAATACTTCTTTATTCCGGCAGATAAGTAAGCGCTTTCACATCTCCACGGACACTTCCTCAGGCTTTATAACAGTTACAAGTAATTCAAAATCTCTTTAATAGCATTCCCTTGTGGTGAGAATCAATGAAAACACTGATAAAAATCACATGATGCTAATTTGAAGCTACCTAATAGTACATATAATAATACATAAAAAGGACATATATGCTAGATAATATTTAAAAACTTTATAACAAAACTTGTGCAAAAATTCTTATAAAAACATATAAAAAGCTTCATCTTGATCATATGTCTCTAAATAAATATCTAATCCTAAGAAAACCATGTATATTGTACATCTTAATATCAACTGAAAGTTAATGCTTAAGTGGTCGATCTATCAGAAAAGGTTTCAATGAAACCCTATCATTAAGGCCGTGTCCTCTGTCAGCCTGTAACCTAATAATCCACTTCCCTTCTTTCTCTGTATAGTTGCCTATATTGCCTAACCTTTCAGTGGCATGTATGTGTTCTAGGACTAAAAACTTGAAACTATGTGTTGTATCATTCTGTAGAACATGTTTAGCCAGGGCATTTCCTTCATTCTCCCTATTAATGACATAGATATGTTCCCTTATTCTTTCTCTTAATGTTCTATTAGTTTTACCTACATAGAAACCACTGCATTTCTGACATATGGCTAAATAAACTATGTTCCTAGATTTACATCAGCATAATGGTCAAATACATAGTTGACCTGTATATCTGGATGTTCAAAACTATTTCTATTTAGAATGAAGTTACATTGGTTACAGTTGCGACAGGCAAAGTTTCCTTTCCTGGATGAACTTGGTCCCTTTATATGATACCTTTATATGATATAACACATAGTTTCAAGTTTTTAGTCCTAGAACACATACATGCCATGGAAAGGTTAGGCAATATAGGCAACTATACAGAGAAAGAAGAAGGGAAGTGGATTCTTAGGTTACAGGCTGACAGAGGACACGGCCTTAATGACAGGGTTTCATTGAAACCTTTTCTGATAGATCAACCACTTAAGCATTAACTTTCAGTTGATATTAAGATGTACAATATACATGGTTTTCTTAGGATTAGATATTTATTTAGAGACATATTATGATCAAGATGAAGCTTTTTATATGTTTTTATAAGAATATTTGCACAAGTTTTGTTATAAAGTTTTTAAATATTATCTAGCATATATGTCCTTTTTTATGTATTATTATATGTACTATTAGGTAGCTTCAAATGAGCAACATGTGATTTTTATCAGTGTTTTCATTGGTTCTCATCACAAGGGAATGCTATTAAAGAGATTTTGAATTACTTGTAACTGTTATAAAGTCTGAGGAAGTGTCCGTGGAGACGTGAAAGTGCTTACTTATCTGCCGGAATAAAGAAGTATTTTTAAACAATTTTGAGAGGTTTGCTTCGATTGTAGTGGAGTATCTTTCATTTTTAGTACAAGTTTTTCATTGAGTGTTTTATTGGGAGATACCTTACCCATGCAGTATTCACTATTTTTGTGTATATCTTGGAGTTCTCTTGTCTACATCAAGGGACATGACAGAAGAAACCCGTTTGAATCCTGTTAACACCAATGCAGAAATCATGGATTTTAAACAATTACTGCAAGTAGAAGGTAATCCATTACTTAGATTATCTTATGCAGACTTGGCTAAAACAGCTATGAGGCAAAAGGGACAAACTACAGAAGTTAATGCCTTACAAACAATGAGAAAACTAGAGGACATTCTTGTAAAAAGCAATAATGTCCAGTGGCAAAAGAAACATATGGAAGCGTGCATTGCCTTCAAAATAGTACCAAGAGGTCTTCATATCCTTAAGATGCCAACTTTTGGTTCTACATATCCACAGTTGTTGTCAAAGTGGCAACAATTAAACTTGGAGACAAGCAATAATTATATGAAGCTTCTGATAGAACAGTATGATGCCATTGAAGAAGAGCTAGCTAAAGAAGCTCTGAATGTAGACCAACAGTTAACACAAATGCTATCCAGTGTACAGAGAGAAGAATTTCTCACTGATCTAGTGACCTCTTTATCGCTGATGGACAACAGATTGTTGTAAGCTAAGAAAACAAAATTAGAAAGGGACTGCTTGGATTTTTCAAAGGGAAATGTTTTTTCTTGGCCGAGGGAATCCACCCGACCAAGAGACTTAGTTACACCACGTAGTAGCTCACAGATACCCAGAGAGCGTTCCAATCTAAATGCTCCCATCATTGCCGAAGAAATGATATCACTTCCAACCAAGAGAGCCGATAATTAGCGTCAAGGAGAGATGTGCTTACCTTTAGAGATTGCAAACAGCTCTAATATAACACGAGAGCCTGTCGTTAGAAGGAAAATCCATTTGGAGATGGGACATATGTCCCTGGAAGTGAATGATACGGACATGGAACTCCTTTTTCTGCTACCATTCCATGCAACCAACTGACAAGCTTGGAGTCCGCATTTCAAAGGGAGGAAGAGGAAGACATCGGAAGAACAACTAGAATTTCAGAAAAAGATGCTGAAACCCATACAGAAGACTTGATAGTGAATTTATCACAGTATGTATTAAGTTTACCTGAAATATCAGTTTTAAATAAGGGACTATCATTTATCCCTTCACAAAATGTTGACATTAGTGATTTAATAGTAGATATAAAGTGTTTCACTAGAAATGTAGCACTAGGTATGCAGTTTGGTATGAATTCAGCAGATGATAATTATGCCTTTAATTTTAAGAAACCTTCAGTATTGACACCAGTTTTACATCCACTTTTAGAGAGTTTTGAGAGAGTTTGCATGAATGATTTCAATGCATTCTTTCAGAAGAAAAATGGTTTGAAACCTGAGTTCTTTAATTTGAATAGAGAAGAAAGATTAGCATTAAGAAATCTACAACAGAATGAAACTATAGTTATAAGACCAGCAGATAAAGGAGGAGCCACAGTATTATTAGATAGTGAATATTATAGAACAAGTATTGACACTATGTTATCAGATCAAACAACTTATAGAAGTTTAAAGACAATAGAACTAAATAAGATTATCAAGGGCGTGCATGCAGATCTCTATGACATGTTAATGTGTCGTGTTATTGACAATGACTTGTATAAATACTTCTTGATAAAGAAACCTTTGGTCCCGGTTTTTAGGGGCCTTCCAAAAATACATAAACAGTTGGATAATCCACCTATTAGACCGATAGTTTCTGGGAAAGGCTGGTTAACAGAGAGTATATCTATTTATCTAGAAAAACAGCTTAGACCAATAGTGGATTCAACTTCTTCGATTCTTAGAGATACACAACAATTTTTAGAGACCCTAGCACCATTCAATGTAAGAGGGGATTTGAAAGAATCAGATTATATGGTAACGCTAGATGTAAAATCATTATTTACCAGTATACCCAATGACATAGGTATAGATTCTCCCAGGTTATACGTAGTTCAAAAAGGTCTACAGAATAGCCATATTATTAGAATAACTATGTTGGTGGAATTGATCTTGAATAACGTTTTCTCTTTTGAGGGAAGTTATTTTTTACAAGTCACAGGAGTAGCAATGGACACACCATGTGCCAATTCTTACGCAAACTTAGTCTTGGCATATTGGGAATATACTTACATACTTGAACACATGCTATTCTCAAAATTTATTAAATATTATAAGAGATTTGTGGATGACGTCTTTGTTGTTTGGGGAGGAGATCTTGATACGTTGAAATATTTTATTACTTATATCAATGGAACCACTGCTTTTCTGACACTTACTAGTGAGATATCACAGGATAAGATAACATTTCTGGATGTATTATTAAAGAAAGTGAATGGAATTATAAATACAGAGGTTTATAAGAAACCTTGCAGAAGGAATGCTATTTTACATAGGATCTACCACATGTGCATAGAAATATAGTGAAAAATCAAGCAAATAGATATTCTAGACTTACTAGTGAAGATGTGCTTTATAATGAAGCTATTAATAATATACAGGAAAATTTTGTTTAAAGGGGTTATCATAGTAGAGATTTGAGAGCTCTACAAGAAATTGACAAGTTTTTACAACTTCCGATAGTCAGAGCTTCCAAGTTTACGTACCAGCACTCCAAAATGGATACCAATCCCAAAAGCTAGGTGCACGGAGCGTACTGGTGGGTGCACGGAAGAAAATACATTTCCCCAAACCAAATCCAGCACTCCACAGGACATAAATTAATACCAAACAGCAATGGTTTGAAGAAGTTTATTCAGGCATCGCCTGCCCAGCACAGACCGGTGACCAGTTTCGCATCAAGCATCAAGCATCAATTTGCAAGTATCGGTCAATGATTACTTGGGGACCTTAGACGTTCAATCATTGTATACAAATATTCCTCATGAAGGGGGAATTAGAGCTATAGATTTTTGGATACAACAATCAGGTCTATACAGTGTACAGGAAAGAGAATTTTTCATAAAGCTCCTCAAGTTGGTGTTAAAGCATAATGCTTTCTTGTTTCACAACCAATGGTATTTACAGATAAAAGGAACAGCAATGTGGGCTACTTTTGCCCCCACTTATGCAGACTTATTTATGGGTTATCTGGAAGTACAATACATATATACAGCTCCCATATGTTTTAAAAACTACCTTATTATGTGGCGTAGATACCTGGATGGGGGGGTGACAATGCTGTTTGGCAGGAATTTGTAGATTATCTTAATAGAAATCAACATGGCATTAAATTTATTGGGGGGATTAATATTCAGGAAGTTGATTATCTGGATGTAAAGGTGACTAAATCAGCAGAGGGTTATTTGGTCACTGATTTATATAGAAAAACTTTTTCTAAAAATGCCTTTTTACATGCCAGCAGTTGCCACCCCCCCAACACAATCCAAAATATTCCAGGATCTCAATTTCAAAATTTCAGAAGGATTTGTTCCCAGAACATCACTTATGAGGCACAAGCTTTGGATTTAGAAATGAGGTTCATTAAAAGGGGCTATAATAAAAGTAGTGTTCAAGGGGCACATAAGGCATCAAGTCATATGGATAGAGCAGTACTATTGGCTGACAGAGAGCATAATAACAAGTTACAACAAGAAAAAGTTAGGTTTCTTACAACTTATGGTACTAATACCTTTCACATTAGGAATATTTTGGCAAAACATTTTCATGTTTTACACTCAGATCCTTTTTTTGCCAATATAGTGGATGAATATTGTCATTTTGGTTATAGAAAAGGTAGAACTTTGGGGCAATATTTTTCTTCCTTCAAAAAAGGCAGACAAGAGGATTTTGCACCTACTGTGAATATAGTGGGGAACACTTATTGTGGGTCCTGTAAATACTGTAAGCTGATGGCAAAAACTAAATCTTTTACATCAGTAAATACCAAGAGGGTGTTTGACATTAAATACCTAATTAAATGCAGTAGTTCATTGGTTATTTATATGGCAGTCTGTCAATGTGGATCATTCTACATGGGACAGACTTCCTGTACACTTAAATAAAGAATAGCTCTTCATATTAGTGACATAAAATGTCAGAGGCATCGGAGTGCTTTGTACAAACATAAGATGATTCATACAACAGCACATTTTGTTTTTGTAGGTTTAGATATGGTTGTGATGCAGGATAAAAATGAAAGGTTAAAACATCAGATATTAACTCAAAAAGAACGTCGGTGGATAGTGAACTTGGGGGCACTTTTTAAACCTGGTCTGAATGATCAGTGGTAAACATAAGCAGTAACCAAATTAATTGAGCCAGCATATTTAAAGTTAATATGTTGACTTGAATATTATTAGTAAACACTCTTAATGGTAATATTTTATATAATAAATAAAGTTATAAAGAGGAATATATAAAAATATATATTTCTTTACTTTTAAAATAATTCCATTTTTGGTATTTATCCATTTGGAGTTATATTTATGATATGTAACTCTTAATGGGAAAAGAGTGAAGGTAATAGGGTAATATTGGTTCTGTTATGTGTTCAAAGTCTTCCAAGCATTATTCAATACATGTATAATATCAGTTGTACTATTTGAGATGTATGTGTATGTGTATATACTTGTGTATATGTTTGTTTATGTACACATGTGGATGTGCACATATATATTTGGGTAAAATATGGGGATTCACAACATTAAGAATGTCATTACTTGGTTTTGGTTTTTATTAGTAATGTGTGTTGGCAAATTTTGTGTGTGTTTACAACTTTAAATTTGTGTTGAAGGTGCCTGCATTTAAAGTATTTAAATCCGGGCTCTTGCCTAACTAAATTGCACACTGATGACGCTTGATGCGAAACAGGTCACCGGTCTGTGTTGGGCAGGCGATGCCTGAATAAACTTCTTCAAACCATTGCTGTTTATGTCCTGTGGAGTGCTGGATTTGGTTTGGGGAATTGTATTTTCTTCCGTGCACCCACCAGTACGTTCCGTGCACCTAGCTTTTGGGATTGGTATATATATATATATATATATATATATATATATATATATATATATATATATATATATATATATATATATATATATATATATATATATATATATATATGGATTCATTTCAGAAGCTCGAAATCTCGAGCCCAAGAAGTGGAATCCAGAAAACAACGAAAACTAAAAACCACGAAATTCAAAACCTCAAATACCTTAAATTTTGAATTTCGCAACACACACACACACACACACACACACACACACACACACACACACACACACACACACGCACGCACACATGCACACACACACACACACACACACACACACACACACACACACACACACACACACACACCATCCACCACACAAACAGATACAATCATTCTACTACATGAAAGCAGGGGGGCAAGCCCCCCAACACCCCACACCCCCCCTACTTAATATTCTCACTCCGAGGTCACACTACGTACATACACACACAAACACCACCACACAAGCTACTTTCTCTTTGCACACACACATCACAGCAACAAAACACACTGACACACACCACAGCCCCTACCCAAACCCCTGAATGCATAACCATAGTGGAACTTTAGAAGCACGAAATTCAAAACCTCCGGTATTCGAGGTTTTGAGTTTCGCGCTTCTAAACTTTTGCTATTATGTGGATTCGGCTTCTTGGGCTCGAAATACTGAAACTCAAGATTTCAGTATTTCGAGCTTCTGAACGGAACCCATATATATATATATATATATATATATATATATATATATATATATATATATATATATATACCTAGATATATAAACATATATACAAAATGTACATCACTGTCTCTCCCCATAAATATGCAGAAATCTAGATAACACACACACACACACACACACACACACACACACACACACACACACACACACACACACACACACACACATATATATATTAATATAATATCATACAAACATAGCTACATTTATGTATACATCTCTGTTATATACATAAATATGTGTTTGTATATCTGTATTGTCCTACATCGCCTGATAATAGTGAGTAAAGCTGCACTGTCACACATATATAATGTTGTTTAAAGGATCCAAAGTAAGGGCTCCACAATAGATAATGCACTTACTTACAGACACTTGTGCCTGCTGGATGTCACCATATATACATCAACAGGTGAAGAGCTGGTTTAATGTATAATTTTGTCAATGCACACATTCACAGGGCACATTGTTCCTGACCACAGGCTTGCCCATCCAAATGCCACATATGGCCAAAATCGCAACTGTAGCCACATAGCTAGGATAAATAACAGTTATCTGACTGCTAGGTTCCTAGATGCAGACAACAGGAAGAAGCAATATCACTCTGCAGGCCACAGACACTGTTCAACACAAGCCTAATTTATGTAATCCACACATAGTTTGCCTGCAGTCATGTATAAAACAGAAATAAGCTGTGGAGTTGGCAATAAGTACTGTGATTGACAGTGTATTAGACTGGATAGGTAGGGGTTCCACTCCACTCCAGGCCACTCAGTGTGTGTGCATTGGTGTGCATGTGTGCATCTCCCTGCAAAACAGCTGAGAGTCCCTCATTGAGTAACACACAGCAATGGAGCTGCACATTTTGGTCCCGTAGGTTTGTGCCACCCTCCAAACTGCTCTCTTCTACAATGCCTGATGATGTCATATACTTTAAGACTACCAACTGCCATCCAATGTCAGGCTTAAGGCGTGTTGTGTGAAATAAGCACTGTGATCTCTAGTGTGTTGGATTAGATAGGTAGGGGTTCTAATCTTACTCCAAGCCACACAGTGTGTGTCTGAATCTCCATATGACATAAATATGATCACCTCAGTGACTTAGAAAGAGGGAAGGTTTTGCAGTATTTTAGTTGTAGCAGGTGATGTAGGCCTTGAAATGCCTGACCACAACAAGGCCTGCTGATGTCATCAAGCATAAGATGTCCTAAAGAGATAGCAATAGCGAACTTGAAGTGTAGCTTGTGCTTCACGTACTGTAATCTTTACTGTGTACCATTAGATATATATGTGTTCTAATCTACTTGCAGCTGCCAACTTAGAGTATGTGAGTATGTATGTGTGCACATGTGTGTGTGTGGGTGTGTGTGTGTGTACATGTGTTGTGCCATGTCTTGTAAACATTAATTGGAAGTGGTGCCAGGTTTATATGTGTGGCCATTAGAGCATTTTACATCAACGTATGGAATCATAGGCTATTCGAAGTTTAGTAGTCTAGTGGCTTTACAGCCCTCACAATCCTAGCCAAGTTTTTACCCTTATTTACAAGATCAGCACATTTTGCCCCTGTGGTGAACTGACAGTCACCCAGCCAATCATACAGATGGCATCTGGCGAGGCCCAATTTGGTGGTCTGTTTGCCATTAACCAGGATTCTGTTTCAAAGGTGTGTTAAAGTCTGCTAAAGAGATCTCTCACATCAGCATGTGTTATTAATGTCACATACCAGGTTAATGTCTTTACATTGAGTAAAACACGTATCATGCCACTTAGAGATATGCAGCATTTCCAGTCTAGCAGGGTCACACATTGCCCTATATGCAAGGCAGAGATCACCTCTGAGTAATTTATATGCCACAGGCTACAATGACAGTGATTGAAGATGATCCCCATTGAACAGATACTGAAAGCATGAAGTTCCCTTGTGAGGGACCATTGTGCAATTGACAGTAGTGCTTGGAAAGGTACATTAAGAAATGGCCATTGCACTCAATTATTGACATGGTGAGGAAAGAGTACATAGAAGTTATAAGTATGTCAAATTCGGATGACTGTGCCCTCAGTTATGACATATGTTTCCCATCTTACCACTGGGGAGACATGGTGATCTCAGGTACATTAGGTGTAAACCTGTATGGCCAGGCCTGTGTGCCCAGGTCTATCAACCCTGAGTACGTACATCAGATGTTGCTACTGATGTACTACTTACCATGAACATAGGTGTTGCCAATGGAAATGATACTACATACATATTTGCATAGAGTTTACAACAATTAGTATGTCAACAGGCATTTGTTCATCAATACCCTCTTGTATGATATTGACACAGTTTGCAAGTGTTAGCCAACACTGTCAGCCACAGACATTCAGTTTTCTCTTGTATCATGGTTAAATGGATTTCAAGCAGTAGAGGACCCAGGACTGAGCCCTATTGAACACTGATGCTTACAGATCAGCTATTGGAGGCAGATTCCCCTATTTTGAGTATGTGGTCCATCAGTGAACCACTTACTGACCCCTATAATGATATTACCATGGATGCCTAAGTGGGTGTTTTGTCAATGATGCCTGAGTGGGCGATAGAGTCACATGGCTTGGCTGAGTCCAGTGGGCTGTATGCCCTGATGTCCCCTCACCTATGTTCTTGGTAACTCCCTCAGACATGTCCACCAGGTTTAACAGCCATGATCTTCCTGTCAGAAATCCAAACTGTGTACAGTCAACCATTTCAGGTTCACACATATGTTTACTGATCAGCTCCATGATGATTTGCTCCATTGGCTTACAGATATGGCTACTCAGGCAAACAGGTCTATAGTTCCGGTGGTCTGTGGATGCACCACCTCCGTGCAAGAAGTTAACAGTTGCTGTTGCCCAGCCAGCTGGGATGCAGCCAGTATTTACAGTATGATTGCAAGGAGTTCCCAATGGTGTTAGTTATCCTTGTTGGATCGCATGTAGGACACAGCCTGGGATGTTAGCATGTCCAATAGATGCTCTGTATCCCCCATAGAGAGGCCAGTTATGACCTGCTCTGTAAATATAGAAGGTATGGGACAGGTTGTAGGAATGTCATGTGGCACATGTGGTGGGGACATGGGAGTGAACAGCAGGTTAGCTCTGAATACAGACCCATTATATGTGGTATCATTAAGTACGAGTTCACTGACAATATGGGCCTTTCCTCTGAGGTTGCACATGTAACTACGCTGTGCGTTGTGGTTCTGCTTTGTGGGGGAGGATAATTTTGTCACATACTGTTTCTGCATGATATCACAACAACGATATATGCTTGTTTTAGCTGAGGAGGGTGTGAGTTCATTTTAGGGGGCATCCTCACCCCAACTTTCACACAGCAATGTCCACCTTTTATTGTACAGCCTGCTAATGCTAACTGTCCACCAGGCAGGTTTGCTGTGCCATGAGGACCACATTTTCCTCCTGTCAGGTACAGCCAAGTCTATGCAGTTGTACTACGCTAACATAAAGCCTGAATGTAGAGCTCTGCATACTTGCCTGCCCCATCTGAGGGGGGAGGTGCAGTCAGGCTATATAATCCATCCCATAGGAAGTAATAAATTGATTTGTTGAAGTACATTTCTGTATTTTCTGCTAGGGTGGATTAGATCTGATACTTAGTTTTAATGAGACTGATCTCTGGTCAGATCTCACCAGGGAGGACCTCACAGTGGGGGACAGCAGTGGTCACCCATGTTGGTAAACACATGATGCACTACATTGGCCCCTCCTTGTGAGGATGTCATGCCCCTGGTCCAGGGCATTGTAGATAAGGATGTGGACTAACCTCTGGGCAAGTGAGCATCAGCATGACTAACCAACATAGTTGGTGATCACTTAATGTCACCCCAAACCATGGTGTACTGATATATCTTCATATATACAAGTACATTCAAATAAGCACAACAGGTGCCTGGATTCATGGAGCTCCTCCTGTAATTGGCAATGGCTCGATTAGGTGCCCTTCCAGCAATGAAGAGCGCCTGCAGTGTCTCTGGGATATCACAGTGTTTCACCAAATCTCAATGTGTATCTATCCTTAATGAATATGTATACACCACCTGTATTACCTTGCACTCTGCCAATTTGAAGTCTGAATATGTGGAATGATGTGTACTCTGATATGGCTGTGGTGCTGTCTGCAGCCTTGAACCAGGTATCTTTAACTGCACAAATGTCTACATATTCCAAGGTGGGGACACCTTCCAAAGAGTGGAGTTTAGTGTTACCATTCCCAACATGTAGCAGCATAACCATGATGTTGTATGAAGATGGCATTCTCATTGGAAAGATTTCCCTTCACACAGTGTCTATAAGATGCACTGTGGAGGTATCAGAAGCCTTAGCCAGTACTCAATATCCCAGAGGTGAGACATGGAGATCATCTCTGGCAATGCTTTGACGTCTGTTGAGCAAGTCATCCCAGGTGGACATTGAGTGGATACCCCTACAATGACCCACATGCTAAGGCAATTATTAACATCCATCATTGTCCATGTGTAGTGAGGCATCATCCTAGGTGAGGGTCAAATGCAGCTGAAAGCTATGGGCATACCTGCAAGAGACACATAGTGTCTAAGCCCAGTTATGTGTCTGCAACAGCCCGGTGACTTATGTTACCTGCAGGAACTATGATGTCATCATTATGTTACATGATATTCCTTGAGTTGAAGCAATGTGTGGTATGGCGTATCATGTCAACCCACACAAAGATAACTGTTACCGTTCCCATATGTAGTCTGGTGATACAGACATCAGTGTGTCTCACAATGTAATCACCAATGAATAATAGGTTTGATTTTTTGTTTTGATTCAGGTGTTTGACCGATGAGACAGTGATGCATGAGCTATTATGTGTACTGTGCTCTCCAGAGGTATGATTATATGTACTGAGCTTGCATATGGTTTTCTGAGGTGTCTGTTGTATAAGAATGTGTCTGGTGAGGAGCTCCACACATGCAGGTGTGTGTGATGTGAGTATGGGTGGAGCAGGAGGTGAGCTGTGCATGTTGGCAAAGTGCTCATTGCCATATGTACTGCCTGTTGTTTGAGAAACCATAGAATCAAGGTTTGAAATACAGTCACATCTCTCACATGTATTTGTATGGCATAGGAGTAGAAGGGTGGGGACACTTTCTACATCTCATCAGCAGTCATTGATAGTGCCATTAGCAATACAGTCATGCTTATGTGTATGTCACAGCACACCATTCTTAGGCAGTGTCATGACAGATGGTGAAATGTAACATATCACCTTTATGTTGGTCCCCTAAGGCAACACAGAACCTGACAGTGTTCCATACAAAGCTTTGCAAGCCATGTGTCCCTTGGATTGACCGTAATCCTGTTATTAGGCTTGGTCGCAATGCTATACCTACAAATATGACACTGCAAGTCCAGCAAAGTGATGGTCATGCTCTCACACCCTTGGGGTTGATAGCCTGAAACACAGTGTTAATAGGCACTTCTTGCAGTGATGATGTAGATGTCTGTGCATGCACAAAGGACTTTTTCGACTTTGCTGACATTACGTTGGACTTGCAAGCGTACAATGCCTGTCAAGCAACCAGACAGCAAACTGGTTGTTGTTTGACATGATGTGGGAACACAGACATGTGTTCTGGGTGCATAACTGTACAGTATGACATACCTAGGAAATGTGGCAGGTGGACACACTTTGGCAAAAGGTGGCCAGTTCTCTGCAGTAGGGCTCAGACACATGTCATGCAGATATCCACCATTACTCTGTTGAAGGGCAGGATACATGAATTGCTGTGAAATTGTCACCTAACATGGATCACCACGGCACTGCTTGTTTCAGACAAGTATGTCACCAGACATTGCACATTACATTGTGATTCTGCAGCTGCACTCCTAATCACCATCTGGTCAGTTCCCTAGTGACATACCACCAACCTTGGAACAGAAGACATAATACATGCAAAAGCCAACTGATTGTTCAAGTTGCTAAAAAAAGGCATCTCCCTGGAGAGGGGTATGTGAAGCCTGCACAGCCTTTCAGATTTTGGGACAACTATGTGGATGAACAAACAGGTTGTGTCCTGCTTCTCATCAAGATCTTCTAGTAATGTTTTGTAAAATACAAAAACGAAGTAGCTGAAGTACCTTCCAACAGGACAGTTTATTGTTAGCATTAGTAATGTTTTGTGTGTGATGACAAAAAAATTATTGGGGGATGGTATCCCAAGAGAGAGTGGTTGTGGTGAGACCAGAATTATTAGTAGCCAGGCACAAGCAATTTAGGGGACTTTCCTGTTTTCCACATTGTTCACGAGGTAATTGTGTCCTTTCAGTACACACCACTTGAGTAGTATCCAACTGCAGACTACCTGTGTAAAACCTCCTGCCTTACCTTCACAGGGTATTCATATGACCCTTCCCTCCATTGTTTAGTTGTGCTCTGTACAGACACCTTGGATGATTATTTTCTTGGAACATGATGGAAGTAACTGCAATGCTTAGTTACACAGAGGACAACTAGCATGCAGTGCCAATCAGTGTCCCCAGATCTATCAGTTGTCTGATATGTAAGCCATGAATGGAGTTATCATGAAAACAATCAGTAACAATGTCATACACCTACTGTCACTGGACCAAATACAGTATGTTTTGCTCAAGGGAAGATCATGCCTACCCTAACCAATGGACCTCATTAAGTGTGAAACTATGCAATGGATGAGGGGAATATTACTCACTCCACCTACCATGTCCTGACAAGTTGTTTGACAATATTAGGCCATCAGGCATTGCTGAAAGCTGTGTAGATTATTTACAAAGTAGAATGTCAGCTGGTGGATAGCCAAGTTCCTGATAGTCATTAACTGGGAAGATAGCATTGGGTAACCCTACACTACAATGACACCAGTCACCAGTGGACTTCCCTCAGATATCATGAATGGAGTACCTCTTCTAGCCATTCCCTTCTCTGCAGTCACAGCCACTGTCAGTGACCTCTGGCTGACTACATTAGCAAGTGATTGCAAATTAGGAGCTGTCACTGACTCCCACACAGAACCAACAGTTATCCAGGATGGCCTGAGACACACATGCAGTTGTTGTCAGAGCCACTGACAAACAATAAATGCCAGTGACTGCACAATACTATCCTTTAGAAGTCACCCCCCCCTGGAAAATATAGTAGTGTCCACACGCTGCACACAGTTGAGCCATTACTCAGGGACTTATGGACACAGGGGGTAATGTAGCCTTTGACTTTCATGGGTCAGTAAGATATGGGGATCCATTCAACTTTGTATAACTTATACAGAAAGGTATGGCATGTAAATCACAGACTGTCATTGTTATACTGCATTTGGCACTCATCACACCTATCATTGAGTGTAATGGCACCTTTGCTATGTCACTACACAGGCATATCTTACAACTGTAGCATCCACACAGGTTCAATGGTAAACCAATACACCTTGTGGATTACATGCCCTATGCAGACAGTGTCAAGGCCATACATGTGTAGTCTATCTCCTACATGCTTTGGAGGGGATGTGTATGGCTGCCATACAGGGAGGTATCACATCCCACTGTGTAGCTTCTGCTTATCCAAGACAGGACTAACACATATATTACCTGTTCTACAGACCTACACATTCACTGTGGTATAAATAGTACATGCTGGAGAGACAGGTATGTAACCCAGACACTACACCCTATATGTAACAGGCTGCTCATGCATGTGAAGCACACTTGCGCTGTAACACGCACTATGTGCAAGTTACATAATGAAATGCAGAACAAGACAATCATAAACGGTGTAGGACAAATGTCTGTAATGGACACAAGAAATGTGTAGATGGTTCATCTCCATCACCACAGCTTGTAGATGTGTTAGCTCCCAAAACCCTGGGTGACACTTATCAAGGGTCTCAGACCTTTTTAGAGATTAGGGATGCATGAGTATGCTGAATGATGCCATTGTCCTTGTTAACCTGTTATGCACATATGGACCTATGGAGCCATGCACTTATTGTGCTATACCTTTCTGAAAACATATTTCTTCTGTGCTGACATTCCATCCTGTGCTGTGATGTTTTTGGGTTTATTGCCACTGTATATCCATGGATGTCCACCACAGACTCCTGAAACTGAAACATAAACAGGTCCATGACACACTTTTCACTGTGTAAATATACAGCCATAACAACATCATGCAACATAAGGTACACAAAATAGTGTGGCTTACTCATTATAAATGTCAGCATACAGTATCTGTTAGTGACCAGTACAAATGGCATGGCAAAGGCAACAATGGATTACACAATTACATATTAATTTATATAGTCACCCTTTGCATCAGACACATAGCTTCATTTCCCTGCATCAGTGGAGGAGATGACAAGGATATGGCACAGGTATCATCACTTGCACAGGGTGTTGTGTGGGGGTGCAGGAGGCCTAGGCTGACCCAATAAGTTGAAATCATGTATGAGAGTCAGGAAGGGAAGCAGGCAAGATGGACCATGGAAATGGGCTGTGTGTGTGTGTGTGTCTGTAGGTGACCTAATTTTGACAGTGGCGTGCGATTATGTGCATGAACACAGTTAAGTTTAGTGCTAGCCCTACATGTGTGTATGTTGGACAGCTTTGAACTGTGTATGGTAGAGCTGACAGTTCACCGTCTCTGCTGCCAAACACAGGAACTGGCTCTGCCAGGAGTTGCACTGACACCTCTATGCCCAAGTTCAGAAGCGGTGCTAGTACATTACAGTGAATGTTGTTCGCTGGGACATTATTCTCCATGGGAATGCCCAGGACAATGAGCCCATGACCTGCCACATCTTGGTGTGGACAGCATACCCCCTCTTGAGCACTGCATGTATTGCCACTATGGGAGCATGATTTGCATGGCCACGTGGACTCTCACCAGATAGAGTTGCTGACCTATGTCCATGAGTGTGACACTCAACTCCAACCAGACATTCCATTACAGACAATGTGTATTCCAAGACTGATATTCTGCGATCTGTCTCACACCAAAGTTTTTCCACTGCATCAGTGAACTGATCCAGGGTATCAGCAATGTGGCAGAGGCAGTCACAGATGTCAGACTGTGCTGCATCCATAACCCAGAGCATTCATCTGGACTTCCTTTTGGAAAGTGCCTGTGCCTCTGTGACAGCCTAAACATACACGGAGTGACCTGTGCTGAGACACCTGCAACAGGTGGTGGAAGGACATAAGGCTTCTTAAGACCACCTCTATCAATCTGCCTGTGTGGAACCTCGCAAGGTCTTTGGCTGTGGCCAGTGTTGACACTCACTGCAACCATAGTTGCCACACATTACTGTTCAATGTCCCCACTCTCTGACTGTCTAATATCTGTGGCCTCCAGTGACTGGGTATGTGTAGGCATATTGACTGTGTGCAATGATAATGAGGGTGAAGAGGGATGCAAACCTCTGTGACAGATTTAGTCCTTGAAACCCACACCTGTGCCTCACTTTGGCCACCATCAACATCAGAGACTGAAGAGACACTGACATCAGTTTGTGTAGGGGACGGAGATCAACTTCCCGATCACCTGTGATAAAAAAGAGAAAAACAGTATATTAATACCTGCAGTATTATGCTCTGCAGTATTATGTTGTTTTTAATTTTTCCAAGTGTTTTGGGTTTCTAATACCATGACAGGAATGGACCCCATTCCTAAGTCAAAGTATGATTAAAGTTCATGAAATTAGTATTGTTTCACTCTTTGATGTCCACCAAAAGTGCTCTTTGCAACACCTGCAATGTGCCCAGTAATGACTCCTTCTGTAATTCCTACAGTGTTACATGAATTGTTAACATATCTAAATACGATTATAAATTCTTTTTTATAAGACCAGTTGCTCCTGCTACTATTGGAACTGTCTGGGTATCTTTCTTCCACATGGCTCTCATTTATGCCAGCAGATCAAGGTATTTTATGACTTTCTGTCTCTCTGTATGCAAGACATTGTAGTCACTAGGTGTGGCGATTTCAATGATCAATGCTACTTTTGTCTTCTTTTCTTGGACCACTATATCTGGTTTGCTAGCATATATCTTTTGAACTGTTGGCATTGGGTGATCCCATGTGATATAAACTTCATCATTTTCTATGATTCTTTGGGGCTCATGTTTCCAGTGTTTTTCAGCCACTTCGATACCATAATGTTTGCACAATCTTCAGTGTAACAGTCTCACCACATTATTATGCCTTTCAGTATACAGTCCCTCCGCCATTAGTGCATCGCAACCAGCAACAAGGTGTGTGATTGTTTCCAGTTCGGTTTTACAAAACCTACATATGTCGGTTTCTCCCATATGTTCAATGGACTTTGTAAACCAGCGTGTACGTAGCCCACTATCTTGGGCTGCTGATATTAGCCTTTCATTTCTTGATGTGAATTCACCTCTCCTTAACCATTCCTGCATTCGTTCTTGATCAGTATGAGGCTCTTCCAGAAGTTTTCTATACTTGCAACTATATTTATGTTTTTTCCACATTTCTTACCTTCTCGTCTGGTCCTTCACCTTATATATGTTCTTTTGTTTTTAGCACATTCAGTTGCTACCTGGTTTATATCTACTTCTGATTTGATATCCATTCCTGATTGATGTTGACATGCTTCTGCTAAATTAAGTAGAGATGTCATCTTAGATTTATTCTCTTCATGTTTCAAAACTTTCACTATGTTGCAATATATATAAAGCTGTATACACTCTTGCCGCTATTACAGACCTGTTTAACCCCCAGTCTCATATAGTAGGAAATGAGGACATTACTTTTCCCAAACAACATCTGTAGTTACTTATAAATAAAAGCTCTTTAAACAGCAATCTCATCGGCAACAATGACATACACTGTTGACATTTGTGAAGGCTCTGTACAGTTGACACATATGGCAAACTGTAATGTCTTGATAATGCTGTCACATCTATCAGTGTGGTCACACCTACAAGACATAGGTATGATTGTAAAGTGTTTACAGTCAGAAGATATCTATGCAGATGGCAATTATGCCACAGTACAGCAATCCAGCCAGAAGGCCTGGGATGACACCTTAGTGAATACATTGCAGTACATCTACATCTGTAACAGAATAGTGTTGTGCTTATCAGGAGCAAGAACTCGGCCTTGTCTGATTCCTGACAGACCTGTGAAAATTTGAGGGAAAGGTAATGTAAATACCACTACATGTTGCACTATAACAGGGTAATATGTTTGTATATATCACATTTACAGTAGCTACTTTGTTAATTGTTATGTTGGTCAAAATCTGAGCATGAGATTCAAACTGCAGTTAACTCACCGAAGAAAAAACATCTAACACTCACATAAAAGTATGTACACCCTAACACACTGAATGCTACAGTATTCCAATGCTGATCAAACTAAGCCTACCTGGCCACTCCTCTGGCATGGAAACTGTGACACCCACATCCACAATATACTGTATGGTGTGATGGATGCCTGGGTGCTGTCTTGTGTTCCTAGGTTCACCAGAAATTCCTCAGTGACTGAGAGTGGTTGTTCCACTGCAGGCCCTCTACCGGTGACACCATTATCCATGGCCACATCCGCTGCTTTCTGCATGCAGCATTTATCATATCTGTCGCACGGTGTTGAACCTGCTCATTTGTCCTGCTGTGGTGACCTATGGCATTGACATCACAGCTGAGGTTGGTCCACAGTGCATGCCACTGTTCTCTGTTTTGCCAGTACAGTAGAAGTTCATGGTGTTGAAGGAGGCCTTCCAGGATTATATCATTCTCAGCATCCATAAAAGGAGCATTGTATCTTGCATACATGTTTCCTGAAAAACAACAAAATGGGAACACATGTCAGGATCACAAGGATTGGGAGAGTGGCCTAATGGTTAAGGTGATTGCCTTACAAACACAAGGTGCAGGGTTTGAGTCTCACAAGGGATAATTGACTAGGCTTACAATGGCTCGCAAGGGCAGTTAGCCTAGTACTAACCTATGAACCTATGAACCTATATGTGGGAGTACACTATCTAGAGATACAGCAAGAACAGAATGGCTGGCAGGGTCCACTGCTTGATCACACATGTCATATTCCACAGTGCGCAAACATACTAAGAGTTTGGATACAACTACGATAGTAGCAATAGTCAGAAATTCCTGTTTGTGCCATGAAGGTTACTGCTGTATGATCACACACCCGATGCAGGAGTCCATTGTAGTGTGTCCCCTAGGGATAATACCCCTGATAACATGTCAAAACAACAGTGCCAAACAAATAGCAATGTGCTATTACAACCACTATAAAAGGGCATTTCCATGAGACCAGTGTGCCACACTGACAAAAAAATTCCACCTTTGATGTATTGCACATCCTCTGTAGGTGTAACAAATCTGGAGACCAATGACATGTCATCATTAAAGTTCTAAGAAAGGCTTAATGCTGTAATCCCTATTCCCCCTAAGTATATTTACACATATGTATCATGTTGTAAACAAAAAGGTTATGTACCTGATGGAGTACAATACTTGTCAGTTGATATGTGCAGCTATATAAAGTTTTGGCAATGCATTTACTGTCTGAAGAAATTCTCATACAGAATGGCTCTCCTAGTTAGCTATTTGCCTTTTTAACATGGTTGTCATTACCAGGTGATTGGCTCTTAACCAATCTGTGTTTCTGAAAAGCTAATTGCAGCCAATGCAGCTGATTTGCAGTATAATTAGCCAATGACATGCAACCACTGAACATAACATAAGGCCGTCATGTAGATTAGAGCCCTTCCTGAAATGTTGTGCTGGAAATTATTGAGGTCAAGATACTACATCATCACAGAGAGTACGTCTGTAGCAGGTCATTTTACATATAGATGTGCATGCTACAGGCTGCAGCTGATGCTGCAGGCAATAGGCATAGGCAGAGAGTGTGAACACTTTGGAGGGCAACTGTGGCAGCCTTGCTGTAGAGGCAGATCCAGATTGAAGGTACCCATTCCACTGAAAATTAAGGCATGTGTTTAAGATAAGTATGCTAGCCAACAGAATCATTAACAGGGTAATAGGCAACATGTGTGTTGTGTCTTAGAGCAACACAGGGGGTAAATATACCATTATGTCAACCATTAGGGCAACTGCTAGGCCTTCTGTTACATTGTGGTAGTCATTTGGAATGTGTGTGCTGGCAGTCCTTGTTACTAGCAGGACCTCCATATGTGTATGTTAGTTGTGCTAATCTGTAATATCATTATGAAATGATTGTGTGCTGCACTTTGATATTAATGAGCCTCATTTGCATTACCTAAGTTAAAACCCTCTGTCAATGCATATTAATGCATGATCTGACACTGTATGGTGTTACTATATGGATATGTCAACTGTGTTCCTATCTGCAGGCCTTTGACTTCCATCATTGAAAAGCAAACATTGCATTTGAAATGCATTGTGTGGATAAAGAGTAGATGAATCAATGATTCATTGATAGCTTCAGAATAATGTAATTTAAATGCTACACACCACTGGATTTGAGCCTAGGACAATGTGTGGCAAAAAAAATACTGTTTTGAAAGCATTTAACAGACTGAGCTCCTGAGTCACAATATATTTGTCAATATATAAGTGCACACATACAGGCTGTGACATACCTTGCATCCATTATGTGCCTGGCTTTATAGGGATGTATTTCTCCACCAGACTTCCAGTCGAACATGTATTTTGTCATTAATGTTTTAGCAGGTGTATTTCTAAATGTTGCAGATAAAAGTGCAGATTTACCTGCTATTAGAGACCTCACTTACATCCAATATTCTGTGCCTGTTTTTTTAGTGGTGTACTCCTGCACCAGACTCCAAGTTGCACTCCCAATTTTTCCATTATTCTTTCAGCATGTTGCGCGAAGCAGCATGATGTGGCGCTCTGCTTAAATGTGCTTAATGATGGTAACTTGCAATTACTATGTTTTGTTTAAACCACCTGTTTTAATTAACAGCTGTGTGGCATGGCAGCTTAATGCAGTCATCTGCAGGTGCGATGGTCTTGGGTTCAAAATAGGGCACAATTGTCCATTTTGTACCTGTTTATTATCATTTCAAACACATATATTAATATAGCTGTATTTAGCTGAGGTGTATTGTGCAGCGACATGTAAAAAATCTTTAATGAAATGAAAAATGGGGAGATAAGCCAGTAGTGAAATGGGGTGCAAGCAGGGGGAAAAACATAGTGAAAGGCAGGTAGGAATGTGCGGGAAGGGTGTAGGAAAGAACCATAGCTATCCATTTCTTGTACAGCAACAAATCTGTACTTTAACATAATTTGTAGATGAATTTGGACTATCACCCCCAGAGAGAGGGATGAGAATAACATGACTGCATTGTAATTGGACCAAATTATGTGTGTCCGGTGGACACATGTGCGAAATGAAGAGCTATGTATGGGACGATTTATATATATATATATATATATATATATATATATATATATATATATATATATATATTTTTTTTTTTTTTTTGTAAGGTGAGATTGGAATGTTGGGGAAGGGACATAGGCATGTGTGGAGGAGGTAAGTTGGGAAGGCAGTGAAGCTTTTGCAGACAGACAGGACAGACAAGACAGCAGACAGGGTTGGTGTGTAGCACAAGAGGGGAACACCTTAGATGGGGAGGGTGTTGTGGAATCCCAGTCTCACATGCCTCCACAAGGTAGCAGTGTGACTCAAGTTCCCACCCATAGAAATGTTGGCACTGTTCCTTTATTGCCCCTGTGGTGGCAGTGGTAGAGGCTGGCATCTGTGGTGAGGCTGCCCCACCAGGGTGGTGAGCATGCTCTCCATATGGTGCAGACAATGTCCAAAAGTTCAGAAGAACATCATGCACACCAATCCTGGTAGTTCATCATGGGTGACAAAATCACCCCCATCCACCACTGCTCCCAGAGGGGGGCCAGCTCCAGCCCATGCAGCAGAATTACCCAATGACATAGGTAGTACAGAAGCAGCAAAGGGGACACCACTAGGCCGTGGCTCAGATGTGCTGGGCCCTGGTGTCACGGCCGGAGGAGCCAAGGTAGTTGGATTACCTGGAACTGGCCTACCTTGTCATGCTGCAGTAAATTAAATATAAAGATAAGTTAAGATTAGTAATCATCAAACCAAGGTTAGTATTAACATAATGGAACATAATATTGATTAACCCAAATAGATATTAAGGTATATTCCCAAATCTCATAGACATGCTGTAGGTGGACTGGATACTCTATATTAGCCATAAGTGTGAGTGTGTGCTTGTGTGTGTGCCTTCTGTGGAAGGTTGGGCACCGAGCTGGCAACTCAACACCATAAAACTCCACTGCCAATCATTCTGTGGACCGTTGTTCTGCTTTGGCGACCCCTAACTGGGAAAAAGCTGAAAGAAGAAGATGTGGAACACAACAATAAACAACATAACAGCAAGTATGTTAACAGCAAACCAGTATGACATAACCCATAATGCCAGCATAACAGTTAGTTTAACAGAATATATTAATATTAAATCATAATAATAATTAGATTAATAAATTAAAGAAGATAATGAGGGAGGGGAGAGAGAAAAACACACCATTAGTGAATTCATAGATGATATTACTACACAGACTAATAAATGCTTCTAGAGGTGTGCAGTGTCAGTTGTGAGTACAGTGACTACAATTCTTCTGTAGATTATGTTGAGCATACATACCTCTCAAGTTGTTAGCACAGGACAGTATGGGCCAAGCACTAACAAATGCAGGAACATAACTACATGGAACTGTTTCACATACTGTGCTTGTACATTACTACTAAGGTGTTCTGTAAACAGATTTGCAAATACATTACATTCCAGGTAATCATTTATCTGTTAATAAAAGACGAGACAGATTGGACAGTTGTCACTACATTACGCAAAATCATGACAGATGAGAGGCATGTTTGTGTACACTAAGTAGACTAGACAGATGCTCATGTCTTAGTTGGCTGGCATGGGAGTAGAACCCAAAAGCTGTGACTCCAGGGGACATGTGCACTTAATATAACAATTGACTGCAGTGACATTAGAACACACATGCAATGAATACAGCCCAACTGCAGTTATTTCAACACATTACTTATCAAAGCACAATCCTGCTTTAAACTTTATGGTTATTGTTCCTTCATATCTGTCACTTACACACATATCTACTCAGAATGTGGGCTACCTTACTCATATACTTTGTTCCTGGAGTGGGAGGAATAGAGGGTGTTATTTGACTGAAAGTGGCCTGTAGCCTGAGACAACCCTGAACCATACTGTGGGTTGTGCAATACATTTATCAGGCAATTATATTTGCATTCTTTATTAATTTCATTTTTACAGTTGACTGGAGTCACATTAGAACACACATGCAGTTAATAAAGCCCTTTATCAGAGCACAATCCTGCTTTAAACCTTATTGCTTATTGTAATTGGTATTGCTTATTGTTTATTGCACTACAGTTATTAGAAAATATCCATACTTACCACAATCACAGTGCATCCTAGCCAGGCACCCTGCATGAGACTGAATATTACAAGCACATTCAGCTGCAGCTGTTGTAAGAGAAGAAACCATTATGCATACCAGTTTTGCATGGATTCAGCTTATATTTTATTAAAGTAGTAGCAAAAATACTTACATATCTGTGTGGCATTCCCAGCCCTAGCCTCTTGGACCCAGGTGTTTAAGATTCCCCTCTTCTTTGCTTCACGTCATCATAGTGGTGATGACACTGCTCAACAGTGTGGGAGACACTAGTAGTACTGTTAAGATCCCTGGGCAACTGATTCCAGACTTCAGCTTTACATTCTAAGTCCTGGTAATTGCCTTGCAATAGCTGGGGTTCATAGTTTTGGACCAGGAGTCCAAAAAACTCTCTGGACTCCTGCACACCCTATCTTTGCACCCAAACGTGTGCTCCCTCACCAACACCACTAGGCATACTGACAGGTTGCTAAGACTCCAATGAGTGCTGCAGAATTCCCACCTATTGGCCTTAATATAGGCTGCTTTCCCACCCTTTCTTGTCATACTGTAACATTTAAAAAAGTGCAGTGTTGCTTAGCAAAATGCAAACCAACTTAGCGGAGTTGAGCATTACGCAAACTTGCACAGCTGTGTTTCAGTAGAGCTTAGCAATGCACAAACATGAATAGCCATTGGCAATGTTTAAGCAGTGCTTAGCACCACACTGCTTTGCCAAATGTAACAATTTTATGTTTGAAACAAACTGCCCTTTAAGTTACCTCACACATTTTCACAGCAATAAATGTAAAAATGTATGACTACTCAGGACTAGAGTCCAGGACCTACTAAACTTTAGGCTATGGCTCCACCTATTTAGCTACTTGGATAGTGAGAGAGCCAGTGTACCTTCATATATGATACTAAGCTACCTGTTAGCATTGATAAGCACCGCACCACACAAATGCCCCTTCAAAAAAAAAAACTAAAATAAAAACACATAGACAACAATAAATAATTAACTGCATTTGGTTTCAATTTTAGATGTCTGGCAGTTGTCAGCAGTGAATATGCAAGCACAGCTCAGCACTGCTGCTCTCTGCACCACGTAAGCAGGAATAAAATAGTATATATATTAAAATTCACAAATATTTCTACTCTAGCACAGCATATTACAGAGATTCTTATCCTATGCATGGATGGCACACTGCCGAGGGGGAACCATGGCCATAATCACGGTATATTCTGTCTAGGTTCTACACGGAGCCTTCACCGATTTTATTGAATCCTGGGGAGTAATATTTTTCCTATTTATCTTCCCTTCTTCCCCTCTCTTCCATTTCATATCAGATAATCCCCCTTTCCTTTCTCTTCTTTTCTTGTGTATCTAAGGAGATTTCCAGTTTGTTCTGTACTAATATATAAATGTCTAATTTGTGTGATTAACTGTTAGAAAAGTTAACCTCTTCATATATGAATGTTAATATATGTCAAACAACTGAGCCAGTTCTTCTACTTCCACACTACCTCATTGTAAAATATCCAAGTTAATGTATCTAAATAATTCAATAAATTTTGTTAAAGTAATTGTTATACTCCCATGTTATTATATACCAAACAACATTGCGAACAATCTTCAGTCTCAGACATTTGTATACCTTTAAGAAATAGAATGTAATTTCTCTTTCGAACTCTTGTGACTGACTTATCACTAGTTAAGCTTAAATAAATGTTCAAGAAGTATTTCAAGATATATGAAAAATAATTCTGTAGATCTTTCTTTTATATCAAGAAAGTTAAATTCCATTTTAGACACCCCTCCCCTCTGTAAGAAACCAGGATATCATGGGAACCAAGCATCAATGTATAAATAGGTAAACTCAGACTCGTTCCTCCTTCCAACAGCACATTTTCTTCCCTGCTGTCCCACTACCACATAAACTATTAACCCAATCCCAAAACAAAGCATAAATCATCCCTCAGTGTAGGAACACATCACACTTCAAACAAGTTCAAAAGTAAATTGCTCCTCATCGCTGGCAGCTGCTGAGAAATGTTCAAGCATGAAGTAGTCAGTCGTCAAGAGATAGCCTAATCTCTAGGTGCAAGCAAAAAGCAAAAAGAAGAAATGCAGAGGAATCCCCAACTGCATCAAAAAATTGTGAAGAAGCAAATGAAAAAAAATAGTTTCATAAGTTTGTAGCCATGCTCCACAACCCTGCCTACACATCAAATCCAACTCACCCCAGAACACACCTCATTCAAGCCATTTCAGATCCATCACTCACAGCTGTAATCACACTCAACAACACACTAATAAAAGGGAAGGTATCTCTAACAGCAAAGTATCATATCAATATCTGGACTTTGAGTGCAGGTATCATGTCTTACCCTCTGACTTCAATAAGCAATATGCTCAAGCACCATTACCAAATCATAGATCAAAAATATTTCAGAGGTATATTAATAAAATCATGTAGCAGTAGTGCAGTTCACTCTGCTATACATGAAGAGTGGGGAACTACAGAACACAAATGGATCTCATTTTACCAAATTTAAAGGAAAAGTACACTCCATCCTAAGGAAAATCTAAGCCATCTTCATCCTCAGATCAGCCAAGTAGCAATCTGATCTTTATGCATGAGCCAACAGTGGGATGGAAGACAGCAGAGAAAAACACAAGTATGAGAGAAGAAATTACAGGAAACAAAAGAAATCATTTCATACATATGTAATCATGTAAGAAGCTGAGATCCCTCATGAAATCCCCCAAAGCTAGTTACAAAAATAAAATTGCCAAAGATTCCAAAGACAACCACAAGGCATTCTATAGCTATGTCAAGAATATAAATGGCAATGTTCAGATCTGCTCTGAGCTGCAACAGAATGGCATTAAATATACTGATCCCAAGGATATTGCCAATATCCTGGCAAATCAATTCAGTACAAACTTCACCCCCTCTTACCCCCTAAAGGGCCCATCTCAATACCAAAGGATTGCCAAATTCTGGTAATAATGGCCACACAGGTAAAAAACACACTCTCCAAAGCTAAGAATACAGCATTCACGGGACCAGATGACATTCCAGGTTGTGTACTACATGAACTACAAAATGAACTGGCACCTCACCTAAGTGTCATGTTTAATCATAGCCTCACTCAGGCTTCATGCCACTGAGTGGCACACAGCTACAGTTATCCCACTTCACAAGGGGGAATCCACCTTGGATACCGGGAACTACCGCACCATCAGTCTGATGAGCCTGATCTGCAAGGCCATGGAACGTATTATCTTGGAACTTATAAACAAAGACTTGGCAACCTTCAAACACTGGACCTCATGCAGTTTGGGTTCATGAAGGGTCGTTCTTGTCTCCTGAACCTGACTTCTTCAAATCAGTCTCCAGAGCTGTGGACAAGGGTAAGGTGGTCCACACAACCTATCTGGACCTTGCCAAGGCCTTCGACCCCCACTCTGGAATCATAGATAAACTTACTAAGCCGGGCATTAATCCCTGCATCATTCGATGGGTTGTCAACTGGCTTACTGACAGAACCCACACTGTAAAAGTAACCGACTCCAAATCCAACTCCAGACAAGTGACAAGTGGAGTACCTCAGGGTTCAGTCCTGGGACCGCTCATGTTTGGCATCTACTTCTCTGAAGTACAGGCCAACACTAAGGGACTCCGGCTAACAACGTTTGCAGATGACTGCAAACAGGGAGCCATTATTGAATCCCCAAATGATGCAGATATTCTACAAAAGGGTGTTACAGAAACAGATGCTTGGTGCCAGAGCCACGGGCTCAAGCTCAATGCCAAGAAATGCATAGTTATCCCCTTTGGGAAAAAAAACATGTGCCAGTGAATTACCACATAGGTGGCAGTACACTAAACACCGAAAGTGTGATAAGAGACTTAGGGACACAGGTGGACAGTGGTCTCACCTTTGATAACTACATCACCACAACAGTCAGGAAATCCTTCTATGTGACACACCTCATCACTAAGGGCTTTTCATCTGGAAAAACGGAGGTCATTGTCCCACTGTACTCATCCCTCATTAGACCCATTATAGAATACAATGCCCCGTTTGGTATGTACCTCTCAAGACATCTGCAACAACTGGAAAGGCCGCAGAAATACCTCACTAAAAGAATCACAGGCCTAAAGAAGATGCCCTATGCTGACTGTCTAAAAAAACTCCACCTATACTCTGTCGCATATCGTCTACTCAGAGGTGATCTCTGCTTAACATACAAGGCCATGTCAAACCCAGAGCTGTTGGACATACTACACTTAAAGAAATCCCAATCCCTCAGAGACACATGCTCCAGGGATCTAAACCTTGTCATCACAATGAACAAAACATGCTGGAGGGATAGGTTCCTGACCCAGAGACTCCCCAGACTCTGGAATAGACTGCCCATACATGTCAAGCAGAGTGCCTCTTTGGCCCTCTTCAAAAGGAACCTTGATGATTGGATGGGAGATAGGAAATTCACCACGGGGATCACATCAATCGCTCTGCTAGACAGGGGTCCAGTGAAGTAAATACTGTGGGAAGAAATAGCCAGGCAATTGTTGTGGCTAGGCTTGTATAGGCCCTAGAGCCGATAGCCTAGTACCACCCTATAAACCTATGAACCTATGTTTCATAGTATCCTCTTTCATGTATAAAATCCATTTGATTTCCCAATATATCTCTTTCAAATCATTTCAAGTATAAATTTTATAAGCAGAACCAAACATAATATTATCTCATTAAAAGAGAAAGCATTTTAAAAAGTAAAGTATTATAGTAATGCTTGTATTTGGAATACAGGAGGTTCATTTTACCTTTTCTTTTAGAAGTAAAATGTTTAAGCACCAGTGTTAGTTATAACATTTTTATGATAAATAATACTGTTTATATTTATTTTTTATGGTAGAAGTATTAAACTTTAAATAATAATTTAGGAAAAACAAATAATCTGTATTTGCTTTAAAATATGTTACTTTTTAAGTAACATAAAAGAACACAATACATATCTTTGAAGTTCAGTGAGAGAAGTTTATATTTTCATTTAACTTTATCTGTCAAGACTTCAGAGATTTGTTGTTGGAATAAGTGGTTAGCTCAGTTTTTTGTTTCTTTTTTTTTTTTTTTTTTTGTCAGTCCATGAAGCTTTGTTTGAGGATCTCTTTAAGGTTGAAGATAACCAGTCCATCTCTTCTGTCATGGGTATCACATTTTTATTCATTGCAAAGGAAGTTGCTTCTTCAATAGAGCTGAATATTCTTGACCCAGTACATAAGAGCATTCTTATTCTTCCAAGGGAAATATTTGAGATTTAATTCCATTTTGCTTAAGGAGTTTCACTAATGGCCAGCATTTATTTCTGAGTTCCATGGATTTTGTTAAATAATCATTGTCAAATCTTATGCTGTGCTGTCCAAACTTCAAACTGAGATTTCCCATGCTACTACAATCTCATTAACACCTATGTGGTGTGGAATGTTGCAACTCTTACAGCCTGCATACATCCATGCATTCCACTTTTCTCAGCATACTGTTGCAACTGCAACAGTTTTTACATTGACAAGGTGACTAGGAAACTATCATTCAGAATAAAAGAACATATGCTTGCTATAAAGAAAAAAAGACACCAACAATGCATTAGCAAGACACAGTATGTGTTATCAAGATTTTTGGAAATTTAATTTCCTTGTTGAAAAGGTTACCAACTGCCTTTTGTAGATCAGTTTAATAACTATCTTAATTTTTTAGAACTGAAGTGGCAAGTTTTCTTGTGAGCCAATGTTGCAATAGGGTTAAACAAAACTATCTCTGTTAAAAGTTTGTTAAAATGCAATATTATGTAAGATATTTTTGCCTATAGTTTGCATTTATGTTGCATTATTTTATGTAACTGATTTGTAATTTTAAACTAGTTATTGTGTATTCTTTAATCAGACACCTGTATAATTATTAAAACACTGATTTTATTCATTGTTTGCAATGTGATGTCACTTCCTTCTTGGAATTTAAACTGAATGTATTTTTAGTAAGTATTTCTGAAGACGTTCTACCTAGTAAAGAACAAAAGTGCTAAAATGGATTTTCTTGTATTGTGGTATGTTTTGAACCCAGTGACTGTTTTGCTATAGTACCCTAAGGGGTGCGGTTTATTTACTTGTTGACTGTCATTCTTTAGTGAAGATTCAGCATGGGAATGTTTAGAAGTACTCATCTGTTCAACAGTCTGGTAGTCCCTAAAGTATTTTAATGGAAACATTTTGGAATAACTTCAAAAAAATCTGAGACCAGCCTAGTCTCTGTTTATAAGATTTTCTGCGAATAAATTTTTATTTTATTAATTTACTGCAGAACTCTGAGAAAGTTTTCCATTCATTCACCTGTCCAGTCTTTGCCGTTGGCTGCACATTTTCTTAATGCACCATTATTGTGATATAAAACAAAAAGTGGTAAAGTGCCCAAAATTAACCAATAATCGAAAATATAGGCACCGGACATCCAACCAGTTCCAACACAGAATTCTTTATTAACGAAAAACACCAAAACACATAAACCCTGTTTGCACAATCCTTTTACATTTTCATCTTAAGAACTTCATCAGATGAGCGTGCTAGAGCTTAATGCTTATTTAAAAACCTTGATATCCCTCCAATTAACCAATGCAAAGCAGTAAGAAATTAAATATGTTAATATGTCATGATTAATAAAACATTAGTAAAGTAAATGGAATCATAAAATGCATTTCAGTAAAACATGATATCTTTACATGTTTTAAATAGTGAATGAATGAAATATAAATACCGAATACATAATGAATTAAAACTAAAAACAAAATACATTTAATCCACCAATAAAATTAATTTGTGCATAATATGATGTAATGGCACCATCTAATGGGCAAACATAAAAACACACCACATAAATCTAAAGTACAAAGAATACTGGCCATATAAATTAATATAACCATTTACAAAATTGTTCTTAAAAACTTTCGTGTTGAATAAAAAGTATGTATTTACAGTTATGTATCTTTTATAAGGAAATTGTCTCATAAATGTTTTACAATTTGGCTGATCTAAGCTTCAATACAGGTAACAATGAAACTGTGTCAATCAACCATGGGTGGTTACTGGCTTCCAGAAATAGTTGCCGATAAAGCTCCCTATACTCTAACCTGGTTTCCCAGAGACCTCCTCTTGGGTCTAGAGGTATTACTTCAATCATGAAAAAAAAAATATTCAGCCCCATTACACATGAGTATGTTTAAACAAAGCGTTGTTTCCATTCATTCTCCTGATACCATATCTATGTTCATACATTCTTTGTTTTAATATTCTTTCCATTTTTCCAACATAGAATGAATCACATGTGTTGCATTGGGCTAAATATATGACCTCTTTGGTATTACAATTGGCATACCCTATAGTACTAATGAACTTGTTTCTACACTTTAAATGTATTGTGCCTCCAGACTGTATATATGAACACTGATTGCAGTTGCCACATTTATATGCACCTTTCCTATAGTTTAAATATCCTCCACAATTGTTATAATGTGTATCCCTCTCTAATATATTTTTAATATTGCGACCTTTCCTATATGTACATTTGAGTGGTTTATCAAAAATAATATTCAGATTTGATATCACAGCAAATTTATTCCACTCATTCTCGATGGTTCTCCTTACCAATCTGGTTTCCCCATCAAATGTAATAGTTAATGCAGATTGGTGTGCTTCATTTTCAGTGTTTTTACCAGGGTTAATTTTGTCTGAAATGTAATTTTTTATGCCCAAAATGGGTGCAAACCCTATTTTCTTTGCCTCTAGCCCTTCTGAATACATTTCATTCAACAATTCACTAGGGTAACCTCTAGCCTTGAACAATTTTATTAACAATTTACACTTAGTTTTAAAATCACTATCATCTGAAGTCATCCTATTTGCATGAACCAGTTGCCTCTTTACTAACCCTCTTTTCTGACAGTGAGTTGGGCACTAGTGTAGTGTAGGTATGAATTTGAGAATGTCTTTTTCCTGTGTTTTTTAGATTTAAAACCATTAACCTTTTGAATAGTTACATCTAGGTGGTTTATCTCTATAATGTTAAATTCATATGTAAACTTTAAAAAATTGGTAGAACTCAATAAATAATCTAAACATTTTTTAAACTTGTTTTCTGTGTTGACCCAAAACAGAAATATATTGCCTAAAAAATGCTCATAAAAACTCCAGTATTGCCTGTACTCAGAATTAAACACATATTTACTTTCCCAATATGAAAGAATAATGTTGGCATAAGTAAGGGCATAATGTGCACCCATTACCACTCCTCTAAGATGTCTATAATACTCTCCTAAAAAAATTATAAAATTATTCTTCAAAACTAGGTCCATTAAAGTTAAGCATGTGCGAAATGCACTAAAATAAATGTCCGTAACCTGCAATAGATTCCTCAAACCATGTTAAACCAACATCACATAGAATACAAGTGAAAAAAATCTACCACATTTAAAGTAATAAAATTTAATTCAGCAGAGTACAATGTATTGTTGAGTCATCTTAAAAAATCCCAAGAGTCCTTTAAAAAATTCTTACTTCTCAAGACTAAATTTTTCAATTTGTGATCGATATACTTTGCTAAAGGCGCAGTGACAGATCTTTCATCTGAAACAGTAGGTCTCAACGTGGGGCTGGATGAATCTTTGTGGACCTTCAGAATGCCGAAATTACAGGGAACCCTAGGATTCTCAACATGTAAAAAATTATACGTCTCAATATGAATAAGCCCCTCCAGTAATAAATCGTTCAAACACATTGAAATTTTTTTGTAGGCAATGTTAACTTCATTAAGTGAAAATCTTGTATACTTAGTGTCATCACTAAGTATATCTAACATTTTGCCTTCATAAGTTATATGGTCCATCAATACAACCCCCCCCCCATCTTTATCAGGCTTCATGATCCTTAAATTTTTGTTTTGCTTGCATTCCTGTAAAGTGCTTCTTTCTTCTTTAGTCATATTGGGTAATACTTTATTATTCTTAAGTACTTCTTTTAACTTGTTTTCCACCATAACCTCAAAATTCTTAACTTGAGGGTGCAAGGGTGGATTAAAAGTACTTTTTTTGACTAGTTCATTATTAATATTTCTTTTCTCTTTTCCACAAAAAAGTTCTAAGTTCTTCTTCCTAATAAAAAGTTTAAAATCCACCAATAAATTAATTATATCAGTTTTGTCCCTATGTATAAAAGTAAAATCTTTTAAAAATAAAATCAAAATGTCCTTTAGTAATAATCATGTTGGAATAATTGAAAATATTAAATCTGTTCTAACTAAATTTAAATCCATCCTGCATGATGTTTTCTTGTTGATCTATCTCCAGCAGGTTCTGTCCTGTGGTGCCCATCCATTTTGTCTGTAATTCCCAGGCCTGTAATTCCCAGGATCTTTGTTCATTAGTCTTTCCTACCTTCGAAAGAGGTGGAAATTCTAAATGGTCCTGTGTGTTCAAATTGTCTTCATAACCTTCTTTGGGTAATTCTTCATTCATCACCCTCTATCATTTTCCTTTCGATAATATTTACCTCCATTGAATTGCTTAGGTTTAGGATAATGTATATTGTTTGTATATTCATTCACATCTCTATCTTCTTCAATTTTCTAATTTGTACATTTGTACATTTGGTTTCAATATTCTTCAGTAAATCAAAATACTTAACTTTTTCAGTGTCAATACTGAACATCAAATCATTGATAATACTATTGTTAGTATGTTCTATCAAACTGTAAGTACTTTCCATTTCAAATTAATTCTTCTTAATAATAGCTCTCATAATATCTGCCTCACATTTATCAAAAGCTAGAACAAGATCATGATGAAACTCAGACCCATCTTTAACATTGTTAGGGTATTCACATACCCTTAACCCTTTTGGTGCAATCTTTAGCTGTAAACAATGTTTAAGGTATGCATTGTCCATTTCCCACATTTTGTATCTATACAATAAAATGTCCAGGTATTTTAACGTGTTGGCATAAGAGCCACTGTTAGCTGGAATGTAAATCAGTTCTTTAAAATCAAATTTAAAGTTTAATATATCTTTAAACTGCCTTTTGGTACCTGGCAGACATGAAGCAGTGTCTGTTCCTATTTCTACGTCCAAGGGTGGGTTGTGAGGACAAGTGTTCTTCCCCATTGTTCATTCTATGTTGTTTGCAGAAAAAGAAATATGTGGAAATCTTTCCAAACTGTCTCGCGGTCGTTGGCTCTTGTAGTGCAAAGCTCTCCGTTAAGACGCTCTGTTACAACCCTCCATTCCTTCATTCAAAGCTGAATGCTAAAACACTTCCTGATTACCAGGCAAAGTGACGCCTGAGGCCAACGAACCACGGATTGGCTGATTGCTGTAAGCAGACCCACCAACTGCGTGAGCTGTCCAATAAGATTACGAAGCTCACCCACTTCACTTCCTTTAACACCATAGTCCATGCTGGATCCAAGTTCTGCTTCCATAACCATAACATCAAACTATAAACCAAAAAGTGGTAAAGTGCCCAAAATTAACCAAAAATTGAAAATATAGTCACCGGACATCCAACCAGTTCCAACACAGAATTCTTTATTAAAGAAAAAAACAAAACACTTAAACGCTGTTCACAGAATCCTTTTACGTTTTCATCTTAAGAATTTCATCAGATGAGCATACTGACCCCTAATGCTTATTTAAAAACCTTGCTATCCTCCCAATTAACCAATGCAAAGCAGTAATAAATGAAATATGTTAATATGTTATGATTAATAAAACATTAGTAAAGCAACAGGAATCGTAAAATGCATTTCAGTAAAACATGATATCTTTACATGTTTTAAATAGTGAATGAATGAATGAATGAATGAATAAATGAATGAATGAATGAATGCAATATAAATACTGAATAAATAATGAATTAAAACTATTAAAAAATACATTTCATCCAACAATAAATTAATTTGTGTATATTATGATGTAATGTCACTATCTACTGGACAAACATAAAAACACACCACATAAACCTAAACTGCAAAAAATACTGGCCATATAAATTAATAAAACCATTTATAAAATTGTTCTTAAAAACTTTGTTGTTGAATAAAAGTATGTATTTACAGTTATATATTCTTTATAAGGAAATTGTCTCATAAATGTTTTACAATTTGGCTGATCTAAGCTTCAATACAGGTAACAATGAAACTGTGTCATTCAACCCTGGGTGGTTGCTGGCTTCCAGAACTAGTTGACAATAAAGCTCCCTATACTTTAACCTGGTTTCCCACAGACCTCCTCTTGGGTCTATAAGTATTACTTCAATCACGAAAAACATATTCAGCCCTATTACACACTTGAGTATGTTTAAACAAAGCAGTGTTTTCATTCATTCTCCTGATATCATATCTATATTCATACATTCTTTGTTTTAATTTTCTTTCCATTTTTTCCCACATAGAATGAATCACATTTGTTGCATAGGGTTAAATATATGACCCCTTTGGTATTACAATTTGCATATCCTATAGTACTAATGTACCTGTTTCTACACTTCAAATGTATTGTGCCTGCAGACCGTATATATGAACACTGATTGCAGTTGCCACATTTATATGCACGTTTCCTATAGTTTAAATATCCTCCACCATTGTTGTAATGTGTATTCCTCTCTAATATATTTTTAATATTTCACTTCCTATATGTACATTTGAGTGGTTAATTAAAAATAATATCCAGATCTGATATCTTAGCAAATTTATTCCACTCATTCTCAATGGTTCTCCTTACCAATCCAGTTTCCCCATGAAATGTTATAGTTAATGCAGATCTGTATGTTTCATTTTAGTGTGTATGTCTGGGTTAATTTTGTCTGAAATGTAATTTTCTATGCCCAAAATGGAAATCAACCTTGTTTTCCTTCCCTCTAGTACTTCTGCATATATTTCCTTCAACAATTCACTACGGTAACCTCTAGCCTTGAACAATTTTATTAAAAATTCATACTCAGTTTTAAAATCACTATCATCTGAAGTCATACTACTTGCATGAACCAGTTGCCCCTTTACTGCCCCTCTTTTCTGCTGGGGGTCGGCACTAGTGTAGTGTAGGTATGAATTGAAAATGTCTTTTTCCTGTATATTTTAGATCTAAAACCATTATTAACCTTTTGTATATTTACATCTAGGTAGTTTAACTCTATAATGTTAAATTCATATGTAAACTTTGAAAACTTGGTGGTGCTCATTAATAATCTAAACATTCTTTAAACTTGTTCTCTGTGTTGTCCCAAAACAGACATATATCATCTAAAATATGCCCATAAAAACTCCAGTATTGCCTGTACTCAGAATTAAACACATATTTACTTTCCCAATATGAAAGAATAATGTTGTCATAAGTAGGGGCACAATGTGCACTCATTGCCACTCCTGAGTTGTCTATAATACTGTCCTCCAAAAAATATAAAATTATTCTTCAAGACTAGGTCCATTAAAGTTAAGCATGTATGAAATTCATTAAAATAAATGTCCCTAAAACCTGCTATAGATTCCTCAAACCATGTTAATCCAACATCATGGGGAATACAAGTGAATAAATCTACCACGTCTAAAGTAATACAATTTAATTCATCAGAGTAAAATGTATTGTTGAGCCATCTTAAGAAATCTCAAGAGTCCTTTAAAATATTCACAATTCTCAAGACTAAATTTTTTGGCGTGGCCAAGATGGGCTCTGAGTAGCAGCAGATTTCAACAACTCCACTAAAGAAATACTATTCTGACAGGAATTCTGCCTTCAAACTAAAAATTGAAAATACTTTTATACATGATTTGAAATAACTTAATTTCGTCTATAATAATATCTAGTTAAAAACAAAAAAAGGCAGATTTTCCTGTCAAATTATTTTTGGATAGCTTCTCCTCATGTTAAGAAATTCATCATGAGCTTCACTAAATCCAGTAACCAGGATTCCAGCTTCAAAAGAGAGATTCAGACTTTGATAACAAATATACACGATCTTACCACAAAAATTGATAAGCTGGATACTAAAATAGATAATTTCAAGGAGAAGACTACCAAACAAATGGATTTACTCCATCAAGACTTACTACAACAAAATACTCTGATAACAGGTATTGAAGAGGCTCTGAATGATATGGATGGGAGAATTACTGAAAATGAAAATAATGTGGAATTCCTACTCAAACAGAACACTCTTCTACAAAATAAGTTAAATGATCTGGAAAACAGATCTAGATGCAACAACCTAAGAATATTTGGGTTACCAGAAGGCACTGAAGGGAACAATATGACTAACTTTATCACCAGTTGGTTACCTAAAACTCTTGATCCCACTGAAGCTATGTCCTTTAGTATTGAGAGGTCACATCGTTCCCTTGCTACAGTAGATACAGCTAACAAAAAACAACCTAGATCTATCATTGTCAAATACCTATCATCTTCTGATAAGGAATTAGTGTTAAAAACTGCATGGTCCAAGGCACCAATCAAATTAAATGAAGCTACAATATGTTTTGACAATGATTATTCATCTGCAGTTATAGCAAAAAAAAAAATATTCTTACCTTTGATAAAGGAAGTGAAGAAAGCACAGGTGAAAACACACCTTTTGTTCTCTGTGAAGCTGAAGATATTTTCATCGGAAGGTCCCACAATATTTGAAGACTTGGAATCAGCTCTGAACTATGTTAAAGTCCATAAGATCTTGGAAAAAATAGAAGAGATGGAATGGGCTAATCCCACGCTTAAGAGAATGACATCTAATCCCACTTGGAAGACTTTGGAGAATCAAAAAAGACTAAGAAACAAGTGACTTAAATATTTATGTTTGTAGTTTGTTATGTTTCTGGAAACATTGTCACTGTGTTAATTACTTGTTGATATTTTCACTTACAAGGTAAGCATGCTTTTCCTTTTTTCCATCCCATTCATATATAACCTTAAGTATACACATAATTTCATTTTTTACTTAAACTGAGCTAAAATTTTATACTAATGGTAAATATATAGTCATGGGTATTGTTATAAAGATATTTGAAGATTGAAGGGTAAACAAATGGAGCCACTCTGTTAGTAAATTAATTCCTTCTCATATATAAACATTCTAGATTCCCTCTATAATCTCTAATTAATTTAGTTAAACTAATTACAGTCAGATCAATTCAATATACAGAGATATAAGTAAATAAAAGTTCACTACACAGTCATTTGTCATTCTATGTTATTCACACTGAACACTGGTTTTTATTTTATAGTTTATACCTTAAGAATCAATTTAAAACTTTTATATATATGTTAAATTCATATGGTGATAAAATGATTTGATAACTTTTCAACATTTTACTAGGACTCATAAGTGAACTCTCTTACAGTTTTAAATATATATATATATATATATATATATATATATATATATATATATATATATATATATTTTTTTTTATGTGAATGTTAAATTGATTAATGGGGCTGTGTGATTTATTTAAAATGCTTTCTGCTATATTTGAAGCTATGTGGTACTGTTTGGTTGTAATGGGAAGCTCAAACTCTTGCTGTGCATGTGAGCAGGCTATGGAAAGCTTACAGATGTCACACACATGAACTTTCCCTATACTTATTCAATACAGCTACATACTTGTTATTTTTGGCATTTTTTTCATATAAAATGATGAAAGACAACTTCCAGAGACTCTGTGATGCTCAAGCTTGGTGTCCACGAGCTTATTTCTTCTTAAACTGCCTTATTTTCACTAAAAATCCTCTCTACATTCTCAAATGAGCTCCATGAAATCATGACGCATTTTGATGACGCCATAGCTAGTCGACCAGCCTAACCAGGAAGTCACTGCATGTAATTTTGTCGGAAAAGCCACAGAAATGCTGGAAATGGATGTAATTACTATAAAAATGTATTTTTAAGCCTGCTTAATACATCATTTAGACAAATTTTGATTCTTAAGAAAGAAACCTTCAACTAAGTCATTCTTATTCACGTCATTCAAGGGGAAATAAAAAAAGGGAAAAGTAAGTGTGCATTTACTTGAACTAATGTATGCCAAGTTATTTATAAAGCTGTGCCTTGCTTAATATGATAAATCAGTCTTATTATAAATTATAACTAATTTTTCATTCAGAAGCTGACAGCTGGTTGGAAAATAGCATGAGTTAAAATAAGTTTACTTAAGACATGATAACATATTCCAACATAGGTGCTTATACTGTCATTTGACCTTTCACTTTAAAGAAATTCATATTGATATGTTTTGATTACTATACCAACATATAGAATTTATGTTAAAATGTCTAGTAGTTACTTTAATTGACATTTTTCACTATCAGAATGCTGCTTTTCCTAGACTTCAGACTCCTTTCTTTTGAATGCTACCTAGAATAATATGTCATAACAATGTATTTATATGTCAACTTGGTTTAAATTCCACAGAAGGGTCATGTGTTCTGTTGATGACTACAAAGAGTATTAACTAATCAACTATTATATCACATGATTCAGCAGAAGTTAAAATGCCTTGATTTTTTCCCTATCTCAACAAGTATAGAGAATTACTTTATTGATAGAGCATTTTTTACAAATGTTATATTATTCTAAGACATACTTAGTTATATAATTTACATAAAATATACTTATGGTATTAGCAATACCAGAGGAGTTACATTGAATATAACTCTGTTTTACCAGTTTTAAGGAATATATAATCATATATAGAATTACTATTTCTTCTGTTTAATTTTTATATACAATGAAGGTTATGTCTTGTTGCTGCTGTCTAAAGGTCAGATTCAAATGACAGATTGGTTTAAGCAAAACCTGATGAGTTACACTGATTATGCTATGCTATACTTGTGTTACCGGATGAGTCACACTGACTACAGATCTGCTTCACTTGTTTAATGAATATGTAAATATATATAGAGTTACTATTTTATCTATCTCACATCTATGTATAGTGGAGGCTGTGTTTTGCTGCTGTTGTGTAGGGGCTTGATCCGAGTGACAGATGTCACTGGGACAAAGAGTTTACAACTCCAGGCGGGTAGCTACCCCATTTTTTCATAACATATACACTACATTTAATTTTCTTAATACGTTTTTCCTGACATCCATCATAATTCAAATATATATAATTGTAAGTTCCAAGAATGGTATACCACATACTGTGTATCTCATACTAACAGACAAAGACTATAATTTACATAACAAATATTTTGGAGAGGATTATATAAAATATATTCAAGAAAACACACAAATCACAAGAATCCCTTACTAATTGATAAAGTTATCATGACCACACTAAAAGGTTTATCAATCAACATAAATGGTCTGAATAACCCTATTAAAAGAGGAAGTTTATTTAAATACTTAACTATACACAAACCAAACATAATATTTTTACAAGAAACACATCTTTTAAAAGAAAATATTAACTTTTTAAATACTAATAAATATATAGTTATTGCCAGTTCTGAACATTCTAAACAGAAAAAAGGAGTAGCAATTCTCTGGAACAGAATTCTCCCTTTACCTAGAATAATTAAATATTATCAAGACAATAAAGGGATGCTTTGCCTGGTGACAATTAAAATAAATACACAACTTTTCACTTTAGTAAATAACTATTGGTTACCGGGCATTGGAACCAGTACCATTAAACAACAATTGAACCAAATTCTATCTCATTCTGAGGGTAATATTATTATGGCAGGGGACTTTAATTGTGTTTTAAATGAAAAAGACTCTAGCACTTCAGGGAAAAGTAAGATAACCTCACAAGCTAAACAACTAATGCAATTTATGGATAAATATCATCTAAAAGATATACATGACTATACAGACTTGAGTTCACCTCAGTTTACATTCTATTCTAATAGATTCAAATCGTACTCTAGAATAGATAGGGTAATTATTTCCACGCAAATAATACATGATTTAATAAACACCAAGATTGTGTCTTGCCCTATATCAGATCGTAATACAATTATATTTGAGCTTAATTTAAATGATACCTCAATGACTCATATAAGAAGAATACCTGCATATATAACTCAATTAAAATAATTTCAAGCATTTTTTGAAGAAGAAACAAAAAGTTTTATAAAAAACAATCTGACATCTAACTCTCATGACATTTATGTATGGGATGCATTAAAAGCTTATTTATATGGACAAATAAATAAATGGTACTATAACAAAAAAAAGGCCTAGGACGAAGATTTAAAATAATGCAAGACAAACTAGACAGATTACACCTCAAAGTTAATGACAAGTTCACTCCTAAAAATACCAGAGATTAAATAAATAAAGTTAAAGAGGAATAAAGTGCAATCTTACATCATAAGACTATGATTTACTTAGAGAAATTTAAATTCCTAGCCTATTCAGTAATCCTGAAACATTTAACCAACCTTGCAAATAAAACAAAAGAAAATCAACAAACATAATCATATTAAAGAAATATACTCATCAAGAAAAAAGAAAAAAGTTTATAATGTACATGACATAATAGATGAATTTAGACATAATTTTCACACGATTACTCAAACTTCTCAGATCATTCAACCAATAGATAAAATAAAACAATACATTAAAAATAACTTGTATGCCAAACTCAACAAACAACAATCAGAAATCATAGACAAACAGATCTCCTTAGTGGACATACAAACTCAAATTAATACACTTAAACAGAACAAAGCACCAGGCAATGATGGCATCATTCCTGAATTATATAAAATGATGCCTAATACAGCTATTTCTTTGCTACATAATTTCTTATAGCCCAGTATGACACTATTTTGCCTCCATCTTGGAAATATATATTTATTTTGCCCATTCTAAAATCTAGTAAAGATCCTAAATTATGTACCTCATATAGGCCCATAACTCTTTTAACTATTGACTACAAAATGTTTATGAATATATATACTGACAGATTGAAACATTTTTACCCCAGTTAATTAATGATGACCAAACAGGCTTTGTAACTAATAGAAGTACATATGATAACATCAAACAGTCTCTTATTTTAATTGATTATTCACACAGAAAGAAAATAAACTTGTCTCTGGTTAGTCTTGACATTACTTCAGCATTTGACTCAATACATTGGGACTATCTATTCACATTATTACAATATTTAAACTTTTCAGATAATTTTATTAATCTACTATTACACCTTTATAAAGGCACTCTGGCTTATATCAAAATTGGATCATACACATCGACTCAAATACCCATCATTAAGGGAACAAAGCAAGGCTGCCCCCTTACTCTTATAATGGAACCATGGGCTAATGATATACGAGGAAATAAAAACATAGATGGTTTATAAATAAGTGATGAAATAACTTCTAAAATTCTGTTATTTGCTGATGATGTGCTCATCGCTACTAAAGGAGATAATTCCTCCATAACAGCCGTATTTAAAGCTGTTAACACATTTCAAAATATATCTGGAATGAAATTCAATGATAATAAAACTAAGATCTTACCTATCTATTCAAACCATAATAAGAGGAACATTAACATAGATACAAACAAATACATCACAGATCAAATTACATATTTAGGTATAATTCTTGCTAAAGATATTAAATTAATCACAAAACTAAATTATAATACATGTTATGTAAACATTCAAACCTTATTAATGAAATGGAATACAATTATATTTATAACTGAGGAAAGGTTAACTATCACTAAAATGATAATCCTTCCTAAAATTCTCTATATAATACAATCTATTTTAATACTTCCCAATAAAGTTTTCATTAACAAGATCAATTCCCTGCTATTAAAGTTTTTTTTGGTTTCCCAGGAAACCTAGAATAGCACTCAAATACCACCTTTATACCTGGAACAAAGGGGGCATAGCTTTTCCTGATTTGAACCTTTATTCTAATGCAACTATTATTAGATCTATAGCACAATGTTTAGATACATCATATCAGGCCAAATGGAAAATATTTTGGGAATCCTCAGCTATGCTATTAATTTCAAAACCGCAACCTTACAAATTAGAATTAATAAACAATCCAGTACTATGGATACTTAAAGATTGCTTCATGTTACATAGCATACCCAAATATTCATTTAGCTACTTGCATAATATATTAATAAACTTTAGAAATTTTATATTTAAACACACAAGATACAAGGAACTTTTCTTAACAATTTTCCCGATAGTCTTTACTCAAGAATCCTTACAATCCTCAGATATAGATAAAATTAACTTGCTTAAACAAAAAGGTCTTTTGTATTGGTTCCATCTAAACACGGATGAAAGGGTTATGGATGTAGATCAGATAATAAATGAATATCAGTTAGACAAATCCCTTTGGCTTAACATACAATCCCTCGGATTATTTTTGCAAAATAAGAAAGACCTGATTACTCCTGCTAATAAACAAGTCACTAGTATACTACTAGTTTTTTTTTTTAATTCAGCTATTCAACATAAACAAACTTATTCAGACAAAATGGCATTTAAATACAGACATATTAAAGAAGAAACATATTGTTGTCCAGCTAATTTATGGAGCTATTTTTATATAACAGATAACACACTTCCAAGGGATCTAGATAAAACAAATATATTAGAATCTGCAGGGGGAAACAACACTTTCACTTGAATGGAAAATATATCCCTGGAGAATTTTATATAGATCCTTCTACATTCCTCAACTAATGAACAAAATTAATGGTAAACAAAATATATGTAACAGATGTAAGTCTAAAATAAACATTGATTGGACCCATATGTTTTATGACTGCCCCGCTTTAAGTGTATTTTGGAAAAACATTAATGAATTCCTGCAAGCAATATTCACAGATAATTTTGTTTTGACCAAATCATTAATACTCTTCAATGCACCCATACCTGGTTGTGTAAAAAAGTTAAACATTCCTTACTTTGGACAATGCTAGCAGTAGCCAGGAAAACTATAACAAGGAACTGGATATCTGAATCCTCTCCTTCCTATAATGATTTTAAGAAAATTCTAATGGAAGTTTGTCAATTATAGATTGCAACTATGACATCTAGAACATCTAGAAAAACTTATAACTATCATTTATGGGTTAATTTACAGAATTTGTGGAAAAGAGATTGACAACGATAACATATAAATTAAATTTCAACCTTTCTATGTGTTATATATATATGGAGAAATCAGATACTAGTCAACATAATGATATTCAAAGGATGTCTTTGTAAATAGCTTTAGTAATTTCATTTTATTTGTTTAACATTGTTATGTCAATGCCTATATGAACATCTTTTGAACTGCAAATATTTTTATGTTAAAAGAATATGTAATTGTTTATACTTATCTCTTTAAAATCAATAAAATTGTTTTTTAAAAAAAAGACATTTTTCAATTTATGATCGATATACTTTGCTAAAGGCACAGTGACAGACCCTTCAGCAGAAACAATAGGTCTCAACAGGGGGTTGGATAAATCTTTGTGGACCTTCAGAATGCAGGAAATAGAGAAAACTCTAGGTTTGTCAACATGTAAAAAATTATACGTCTCCCTATCAAAAAGCCACTCCAGTAATAAATCATTCAAACACATTGAAACTTTTTTTGTAGGCAGTGTTAACTTTATTAAGTGAAACTCTTGTATATGTACTGTCATCACTAAGTATATCTAACATTTTTCCTTCATAAGTTATATGGTCCATCAATACAACCCCCCCCTTACTATTATCAGGCTTCATGATCCTTAAATTTTTGTTTTGCTTGCATTCCTGTAAAGTGTCTCTTTCTTCTTTAGCCATATTTGGTATTACTTTATTATTCTTAAGTACTTCTCTTAACTCGTTTTCCACCATAACCTCAAAGTTCTTAAACTGAGGGTGCAAGGGTGGATTAAAAGTACTTTTCTTGACTAGTTCATTATTAATATTTCTTTTCTCTTTTCCACAAAAAACAGTTCTAAGTTCTTCTTCCTAATAAAAAGTTTCAAATCCACCAATAAATTAAATATGTTAGTTTTGACACTAGGTATAAAAGTAAAACCTTTTAAAAATAAATCAAAATGTACTTTAGTAATAATTATGTTGGAATAGTTGAAAATATTAAATTCATTATAACTAAATTTAAATCCATCCTGCATGATGTTTTCCTGTTAATCTGTCTCCAGTAGGTTTTGTCCTCTGGTGTTCATCCCTTTTGTCTGTAATTCCCAAGCCTGTAATTCACAGGTTCTTTGTTCCTTGATCTTTCCAACTTCCGAGGTGGTGGAAATTCTAAAGGGTCCTGTGTGTTCAAATTGTCTTCATAACCTTCATTGTGTAATTCTTCATTAACCCACCCTCTTTCATTTTCCTTTCTATAAGATTTACCTCCATTGAATTGCTTAGGTTTAGGGTAATGTATATTGTTTGTATATTCATTCACATCTTTCTCTATCTTCTTCAGTTTTCTAACTTGTACTTCTTTACGTTTGGTTTCAATATTCTTCAATAAATCAAAATACTTAACTTTTTCAGTGTCAATACTGAACATCAAATCATTGATAATACTATTGTTAGTACATTCTGCCAAATTGTAAGTACTTTCCATTTCAAGTTCATTGTTCTTAATAATAGCTCTCATAATTTCTGCACCACATTTATCAAAAGCTAGAACAAGATCATGATGAAATTCAGACCCATCTTTAACATTGTTGGGGTATTTACATACCTTTAACCCCTTTGGTATAATCTTTAGCTGTAAACAATGTTTAAGGTATGCATTGTCTATTTCCCACATTTTGTATTTATACAATAAAATGTCCAGGTCTTTTAACATGTTGGCATAAGTGACACTGTTAACTGGAACATACACCTGTTCTTTAAAATCAAATTTAAAGTTTACTATATCTTTAAACTGCCTTTTGGTACCTGACAGACATGGAGCCGTGACCGTTTCTGTTTCTACGTCCAAGGGTGGGTTGTGAAGACAAGTGTTCATCCCCGCTGGTCATTCTACATTTTTTGTAGAAAAAGAAATATATGGAAATCCTTCCAAACTGTCTCGCAGCTGTTGGCTGTTGTAGTGCAAAGCATTCTGTTCAGATGCTCTGTTACAACCCTCCATTCCTTCATTCGAAGCTGAACCCTGAAACACTTCCTGTTTATCATGCAAAGTGACTCCTGAGGCCAACGAAGCCACAGATTGGCTGATTGATGTAAGAAGCCCCACCAACTGCGTGAGCTATCCAATGAGCTTACAAAGCTCACCCACTTTACTTCCATTAATACCATAGTCCGTGCTGGATCCAAGTTGTGGTCCCATAACCACAAAATCAAAACTATAAACCAAAAAGTGGTAAAGTTCCCTAAATTAACCAATACTCGAAAATATAGTCACTGGACGTCCAACCAGTTCCATCACAGTATTCTTTATTAATGAAAAACACCAACACACTTAAACACTGTTCAGACAATCCTTTTACGTTTTGTCTTAAGAACTTTATCCGATGAGCATACTAACTCTTAATGCTTTTTTTAAGAACCTTGATATCCCACCAATTAACCAATGCAAAGCAGTAATAAATTAAGTATGTTAATAAGTCATGATTAATAAAACATTATTAAAGCAAATGGAATCGTAAAATGCATTTCAGTAAAACATTATATCTTTACATGTTTTAAATAGTGAATGAATGGATGAAATATAAATACTGAATAAATAATTAATTAAAACTAATAAAAAAATACATTTAATCCAACAATAAAATTCCTTTGTGTATAATATGATGTAATGGCACCATCTACTGGACAAACATAAAAACACACCACATAATTCTGAGTGTAAAGAATACTGGCCATATAAATTAATAAAACCATTTATAAAATTGTTCTTAAAAAGTTTGTTGTTGAATAAAAAGTATGCATTTACATTTATATGTCCTTTATAAGGAAATTGTCTCATAAATGTTTTACAATTTCGCTGATCTAAGCTTCAATACAGGTAACAATGAAACTGTGTCATTCAACCCTGGGTGGCTGCTGGCTTCCAGAACTAGTTGCCAATAAAGCTCCCTATACTTTAACCTGGTTACCCAAGGACCACCTCTTGGGTCTATAGGTGTCACTTCAATCACGAAAAACCAATATTCAGCCCCATTACACACTTGAGTATGTTTAAACAAAGTGTTGTTTTCATTCATTCTCCTGATATCATATTTATGTTCTTACATTCTTTGTTTTAATTTTATTTCTGTTTTTCCCACATAGAATGAATCACATGCATTCATAGGGCTAAATATATGATCCCTTTGGTATTAGAAGTGGCATACCCTATAGTACTAATGTACCTGTTTTTACACTTTAAATGTATTGTGTCTACAGACCGTATGGACACTAATTGTAGTTGCCACATTTATATGTACCTTTCTTATTGTTAAATATCCTCCACCATTGTTATGTGTATCCCTCTCTAATATATTTTTAATATTATGACCCTTCCTATATGTACATTTGAGTGGTTTATCAAAAATAATATTCAGATCTGAAATCTTAGCAAATTTATTCCACTCATTCTCAGTGGTTCTCTTTACCAATCTGGTTTCCCCATCACATGTAATAGTTAATGCAGATTGGTATGTTTCATTTTCAGTGTGTTTACCTGGGTTAATCTTGTCTGAAATGTAATTTTCTATGCCCAAAATGGGAGCAATCCTTGTTTTCCTTCCCTTTAGTACCTCTGCATATATTTCCTTCAACAATTCCCTAGGATAACCTCTAGCCTTGAACAATTTTATTAAAAACTCACGCTCAGTTTTAAAATCACTATCATCTGAAGTCATCCTATTTGCATGAACCAGTTTCCCCTTTACTACCCCTATTTTCTGATAGGGTGGCAGGCACTAGTGTAGTGTAGGCATGAATTAGACAATGTCTTTTTCCTGTATATTTTAGATCTAAAACCATTATTAACCTTTTGTATATTTACATCTAGGTAGTTTAAGTCTATAATGTTAAATTCATATGTCAACTTTAAAAAATTGGTGGTACTCAATAAATAATCTAAAAATTCTTTAAACTTTTTCTGTGTGTTGACCCAAAACAGACATATATTGTCTAAAAAATGCCCATAAAAACTCCAGTATTGCTTGTACTCAGAATTAAACACATATTTACTTTCCAAATATGAAATAATAATGTTGGCATAAGTAAGGGCACAATGTGCACCCATTGCCACTCCTCTGAGTTGTCTATAATACTCTCCTTCAAAAAATATAAAAGTATTCTTCAAGACTAGGTCCATTAAAGTTAAGCATGTATGAAATTCATTAAAATAAATGTCCCTAAAATCTGCTATAGAATCCTCAAAGCATGTTAAACCAGCATCATGTGGAATACAAGTGAATAAATCTACCACGTCTAAAGTAATAAAATTTAATTCATCAGAGTACAATGTATTGTTGAGCCATCTTAAAAAAATCCCAAGAGTTCTTTAAATTATTCACAGTTCTCAAGACTACATTTTTCAATTTGTGATCAATATACTTTGCTAAAGGCACGGTGACAAACCCTTCAGCTGAAACAATAGGTCTCAACAGGGGGTTGGATGAATCTTTGAGGACCTTCAAAATGCTGAAAATAGAGGGAACTCTAGGTTTGTCAACATGTAAAAAATGATACGTCTCCCTAAAAATAAGCCCCTCCAGTAATAAATCATTCAAACAGATTGAAATGTTTTGTAGGCAAAGTTAACTTCATTAAGTGAAACTCTTGTATACTTACTGTCATCACTAAGTTTATCTAACAGTTTGCCTTCATAGGTTATATGGTCCATCAAAACAATCCCCATCTTTATCAGGCTTCATGATCCTTAAATTTTACTGTGTGTTAATAAAGTGTTTAATTCTAAGTACAGGCAATACTGTAGTTTTTATGGGTGCTTTTTAGATGATATATGGTCGGCTGTGGGTCAACACAGAGAAGAAATTTAAAGAAGTTTTAGGTTATCTATTGATTACCACCAATTTTATAAAGTTTACATATGAATTTAACATTATAGAGTTAAACTACCTAGATGTAAATATACAAAAGATTAATAGTGGTTTTAGATCTAAAATATACAGGAAAAAGACATTCTCAAATTCATATCTACACTACACTACACTAGTGCCCACCCCACATCAAAGAAAGAGGGGTAGTAAAAAGGCAACTGGTTCATGCAAGTAGGATGACTTCAGATAATAGTCATCTTAAAACTGAGCTTGAATTTTTAATAAAATTGTTCAAAGCTAGAAGTCACCATAGTGAATTGTTGAAGGAAATATATGCAGAGGTACTAGAAGGAAGGAAAACAAGGTTTGCTCCTATTTTAGGCATAGAAAATTACATTTCAGACAAAATTAACCCAGGTAAACACACTGAAAATGAAGCATACCAATCTGCATTAACTATTACATTTGATGGGGAAACCAGATTGGTAAGGAGACCCTTTGAGAATGAGTGGAATAAATTTGCTAAGATATAAAATCTGGATATTATTTTTGATAAACCACTCAATGTACATATAGGAAGGGTCGTAATATTAAAAATATATTAGAGAGGGATACACATTATAACAATGGTGGAGGATAGTCAAACAATAGGAAAGGTACATATAACTGTGGCAACTGCAATCAGTGTTCATATATACGGTCTGGAGACACAATACATTTAATGTGTAGAAACAGGTACGTCAGTACTATAGGGTATGCCGATTGTAATACCAAAGGGGTCATATATATAGCCCTATGCAATGCATGTGATTCATTCTATGTGGGAAAAATGGAAAGAAATTTAAAACAAAGAATGTATGAACATAGATATGATATCAGGAGAATGAATGAAAACAATGCTTTGTTTAAACATACTCAGCTGTATAATGGGGATGACGATTGTTTTTTCGTGATTGAAGTAATACCTATAGACCCATGAGGATGTCCCTGGGAAACCAGGTTATAGTATAGGGAGCTTTATTTGCAACTAGTTCTGGAAGCCAGCAACCACCCAGGGTTGAATGACTCAGTTTCATTGTTACCTGTATTGAAGGTTAGATCAGCAAAATTGTAAAACATTTATGAGACAATTTCCTTATAAAGGATATATAACTTTAAATACATAGTTTTTATTCAAACATCAAAGCTTTTAAGAACAATTTTATAAATGGTTTTATTAATTTATATGGCCAGTATTCTTTGCACTCTAGATTTATGTGGTGTGTTTTTATGTTTGTCCAGTAGATGGTGCCATTACATCATAAATACACAAATGAATTTTATTGTTGGATTAAATGTATTTTTATTAGTTTTAATTCATTATTTATTCAGTATTTATATTTCATTCATTCATTCACTATTTAAAACATGTAAAGATATCATGTTTTACCAAAATGCATTTTATGATTCCAGCTGCTTTACTAATGTTTTATTAATCATGACATAGTAGCATATTTAATTTATTACTGCTTTGCATTGGTTAATTGGGGGGATATCAAGGTTTTTAAATAAGCATTAAGGGTTAGCACGCCCATCTGATGAAGTTCTTAAGACGAAAACGTAAAAGGATTGTGTGAACAGCGTTTATGTGTTTTGGTGTTTTTTGATAATAAAGAACTGTGTGTTGGAACTGGTTGGACATCCAGTGCCTATATTTTCGATCATTATTGTGAAGCTGTCTTAATGTGTTTTCTCCTTATTTTAAAGACACTCTTGTACAGATCTTGACAGAATAATTAGGATGATAAAGCAAACAGTAACACAACACAAATATGTGCAGAAATGAACTATAAAATAATATCTTATTATTTCTGTCTGTGTATTCCTGTCACAAATGGTTTGCCTCTTCCCATCACTACTGTGTCATCAAATAAACCTCCTTGATTCAGAACTGTCTCCATAAGCCATGTTCCCACCAGCAATAGCATGCTTTATCCCTCATGTGTATCATAATATACCTCTAGCATACATAGAAAGATTGAAGAACTGTGTGTATAATGGCAAATGTGCACATCATGACACATGAAACATGACCATAACACATATCTGTTCTGTATTCCTTCAGATTCAACATGGTTGTATGTGTATACTGCTTAATTACATAAGCCAGTATAGAGCATCATAGACTACTTCTCATTCCCATTTTAAGTTCAGCACCTCAAGATATAATTATACATGCACTAATAGTTTGCTATCAGTAGTGCAATTAAGCTTGCCAGCACTGCACTAAAAATATTTACAACAAATAATTCTTCATTTAGGTTTTTCAATGTCTGCATGTCTTTATTGAATTTGTATGTCTACACTACTATGGTTGCAGTTGCAAACATGTTAGAATGGTGAGTAACCATTTCACACATAATCTACCACTGTTATTCTGAAGTGCACTGTCATATTTGGGAATTATTGTTTGTATTTTCAGTGCACATTCTGCAAGCATGGGACAAGTGACAGTGACACTACAAATGTTTACAATTTCCATGCAGTCATCCTGGAATAAAATAGCAAGAATGCTTGATTGACAATCCACTGGTTTACAATTGTGATTGTCTCTGGTATCCCATACTGTGAAAAAGGTACATGTTGCTCACAGTAACACAATGTTCATAAAGGACAGTATATAAATCGTAGCAGAAAAGTACATTATTACATGGGACAAGCACAGTGTTGTCATGTTGGCCCATCCACACACATGCACTTGTCCAAAAAGCTATGATGTACAGTACCAGCTGTTTGAAACAGTGACATTTTACTTATTACAATGTATTGTTACATCATTGAAGTTACACTTATTTGAAGTCACACTTCTGTTGTGGTGCTTGTCCCTAATACTTCATTCTGTAGACTGGAAAACTAGATAGGCAGGAGATTCATTTCTCACCATGGTGAACTTGTGTGTATGTGGGCGGGGGGACTCTAGTGATAGGTAAGTAAAATCTCAGTGCCAGGTGTGCTGCATCCACTTCCACTGAGGAGAATATATTTAATTGCCTAACTGTGTAATTGTGAGCAAGTCACTTAACCAGACACTGCTCTCCAGTTAGGCTGAACAAGATCCAGGAAGATCAATGCTAGAAAACAAATACAAATAAAATAAATAAAATAATATTTTGACGCAGCTCTCTCTGTACTTTTAACAGAAACATCTTCTCTGCAATATAGTGATGAGGTCATCATGTCAAAAGTGCACTCTCTCCCCATAAGACTAAGATTTCTCCTATTGCACTTTCTAGCTAATACTGTATTTTCTAGATTGTGCAGCTGGTTAGGTAGATGGCTTGAACATGACAGTGGTGATCTTGTGTGCCTGTGCGGTTCTAGTGCTGTGGAAGTAAAGCTTCAACAACAGATGTGCTGTATCATCTTCAGCTCAAAGAAAAACTTAACTTTGGACACAGTTCACTCCTTTAGCACAAACTTCTGTGTAACTCACAGATGAGGTCATCCTGTGAAAAGTGCAATCTCTCCCCTCAAGACTCAAGCTTGTCTTGTGGCTCTTGTAGCTATTACTATGATATTTAGACCTGAGAAGTAGAATGTTCTAGTCTCACAGTGGGGAGATTCTGTGTGGCTTTAATGTCAGGTATGTATAGCTTCCTGAACAAATGTGCTGAATCAGTGTTCATTCAGGGAGAAATTTTAATATGGGAGAATGCACTCATCCCCTTGTCCCACTTTTACTACAAACATCTTCTCTGCATCATGAGGTCATCATGCCAAAAGTGCACTCTGTGCCCTTACAAATCAGTTGTCTCCTGGGGCACTTGCAGCTAGTTTTGTGTTCTATAGATTGTGTAAATAGGAAGGGGGTTTGAATCCAACATTGATTAGCTAATGTGACATATGTTTTATTGGTAGACGATTACCCTATAAATTTCTATTACCCCCAGGCAATAAAAATGTTTTGAAAACACAGCATTTATATCATGTTGTCAAAAATGAATTGCGTTACAGTGGGCATATGAATTAACCTGTGATGCTGGCTGTTGATACTGTGATGTCTAGACTGTATATGTACAGAGAATGTTTGAATCTAGCAATAATTGAGTAATATGCATATGTGTTTGTCTGTGCTGCTGTGTAGAAAAGGCTTTTAATGCAAGTAGAATGTGTAGCTGTGTAGAGTTACTATGCATTTCAACCACATTCATATGTTTTTTGAAAAACATCAATGTTAGAAAGAATGGTGATGTCATCCATTTAAAATATGCATGTCAGATCTGTAAAACAGCATCTTGTGTGGCGTGTGCAATTCTGTAGCTTGTGATCTTAGGTAGTGTAATCATAATCAGCCATAACTCCTGAGACTCACTTATTTCAGTATGTCTGTGAATGTGCAGGTAGGTAACAATGTTGTCAGCCAGCTAACTGCTGTGTACATGTATGGCTGAGGAATTCTTGTTACAATGATTTCTGCTCAATTTTTCATGCAGAAATGTTTTATTGGATGATGTTGATGCCAGTGAAACAGTTGTTCTGAGACTGTTGTGCTTCACGTGCTCCTGCATCACATGCTTTCAGTAAAGGCTTTCTGGTATATCTACACAGATACAGTATATTTCAAGTATGGGACAATGTTGTGCAAAACAACAGGAACAGCTTCCTTGGCCAAGAAGGACTGATATTGCAATGTTCACTGTTGTGTGAATGTTAACATAGTTACCTCCTTGCCATCATTGTGACAACAATTATCTTCAAAAGGCCTTTATTACTTCACGCATTAATTTCATGTCTTTATAACAAGATCCATTGCTATGTGATATAGCAGATACACAGCTCTGTAGAGTTTGTAGTATGATAAGCAAGGGTTTGAATCTGGTAACATGATTATTAATAAGTCACAGGAAGAGTCTCGGCCTTCTGCTTCTGTACTCATCATCTTATAGATTCCTTTCCAGGAATCTGTGTCTAGCCATAAAAGATTCAATTCTCTTTGGCATCCTGTTATTTTGTAGAGCCATTGATTACTCAAATGTCAGGTTAAATGAAGTAAACCTTCATCAACATTTAACTAGGTCATGGTATTCATATTCTTATATAAAAAAAAGACTTCCATTACATGCCAAGCAGAAGAGAACAGTTGCCGCTTTCAAGGTTAAGCTAGATAACTAGAAGAACAGGTTCGAGTTCTCCCCCAGTATTTATTTTGTGTCCTCCTTCAAACTGAGGATGGAGAACTTTTGAAAATGTTTTGCTTGCTGCACTTGTAATGGTCTACAGACTAATTCCCTAGAATTTAGTTATGGGCATATAAGCATATGATCCTATGAACATTGCTTAGTGATACTTTGGCAATCTGGGTGACAAGGGTTAATAATGAGTTAGCGTCATACAAAGAATATGCAGAACTTTTCATTAAATGTACAGAGAATATGTAGAACTTAACAGCTTTGCACAGTAGCTTAATGGATAATCATGTTTGTCACTTAAAACTTAAATTCATCAATCAAACAATCCTTCAGCATATATCTCAGGTGTTGATAAGCCATGTATCAAAACCTATCACTTTACTTCCCTTTATATGGACAGAGTATATGCACTGCAAAACTCTATTATGACCAACTTTATGAGATCTCTCTTTATAACTAGGCTACATTCTTTGAATTTGCACTGTATTGTTTCTCCATCCACCATGATGTAAATGCTTTCCTGGATTAATTTTTGGAAGTAATGTTAAAAACACACAAGATGGCTCGATCACAACTGCTATGTTTAGAAAACCACTAACTTAAAATTTTATGGTCTAAGCTGCAACTTGCCTTTCCTGTCATATAATCAAATTTTTTCTCAATGTTTATGAGTCTGTGAGATGTGTTCTAACAATTCAGAGTAATCAGGTTTTCTCGAATGAGAGGAGACATAGATTTGTTCATCAATGGTATAATGTTAACAGTATCCAAGAAGCTAAACTTTGGTTATTCAGATCAAATAATCACTGACCGTTGGCATATAAGGATCATTAACCTTGCAAAAAATGACAATCTAGAGTACCTATCAAATGCTCTGAATTTCTAAGATTTTTGCCTTATGTTTCTGGCCTGATCCTCATAAAAAATTGTGGTTTCCTAGCAAGTCAAAAAATAACAGTCACCAAATAATGGCTGGTATTTGAGGTTCAGACTTCATATCCTTAAAAAATACATACTAATGCAAAATATGTTATTCTATCCACTTTCTAAGTTTATGGGAACAATATTTAAAGTCTGTCTCTAATCTGTTTCTGAGTTTGGGCCTCTAACCCCATTATTTTGACTTTTTAGAGAATTTTTGCACTAAGAGATTGAGAGGTATGTGAGATAGCATTTTAACTACAACATTAGAAATTCAGATGAAATCGGGGATATTTTTAATAAATGCTGGCCTATTTTACAGTCTGATAACCAGCTAAGTGCAACCTTATTTTCTGCAGGGGTAAATTTTTCACTCAATGTTTTGGTTATTAAAAAATAAACTTGTTGATTGGTGGGCTACAGCCCATGTGGACATTGCTTGGTTTGCATCTGTATGATCAAAAATAAAAGTTATTCATCTTCTAAAATTAATAAGTATTTCAAATGCAACAGATTATTTGTCATAGTAAATGGAAAGTTTACATGGCTTTATGCTCCTACTCTGCTTTCAATGTGGGTAAGACTTCAAGAATGCTTAAAATACAGAACTTGAGCTCTATCAGATGATTTTTTTACAAACATATTTTCATTCATCCTAATGACTTTTTCTTATTCATGGGGATTGGCAAAGTGATGAGTTCTGTTCATGACAAATTAGGATGGCAAGATGTTTTAACTTGCTAAGAAAAAATGAATAATAACTCCTGGGGCTTTATTTCCACTTAGAACTGAATGAATATTTCAAAATTTAGTGCATGATGAATATCTGTATTTTGTATATAGACTGTTCAGTAGAAGTGGATTGTTCGCAATTTTTTTTATGAATACCATTGTGTTATATCGATATATTCATGTTTTTGAAGTGGTAGAGTGTTTAAATAATTCAAGTATTTATGCTTACATCCGGGCTTACATTATGATGACATCTTCTGTTTTTATATTTAAACAAGGTATTTTTAGCTTCTCCTTAAAATATACTGAGGAAGTTATTTGTGTAACACTGATATTTATGTGTGTTATTATCCAAGTGGTCTGTATGTTTACTGACTGTTTTTGCAATGTGATTGTATATGTTCATATTTAATTGTGAATTTTATTTGAATTTGCATTTTATTTCACAAGAAATGGAAAATAAAAACTGCATGTTTTACGGTACTCTAGAATGTCAATTAGTAGCTGCTGCTCATCTGTTTATTGGATTGTGCTCATAGAGTATAGAGGATGTTCCATGCTTGGATTCTGCTTGGTTGTCTGCAGTTTGGAATATTTCATATATTCCATGTCAACTTATCCAAAGATAAACTTTCCCCAGATACATGGGTCCAGTTTTTCCAAAGAAAGTTGAACTATTAGGAGAAAGATAATGATTGCTCCCCATTCTGAAGATGTTTAGGGGTACCAGCATTTTACTGCACCCAACTTACCCACAAAAAGATAGTCTTTCTCAAAATCTATCTTTTTTCAGTACTCATAAGCAACTTATCACAATCTGGCTTATACTTGTTAACAATGGAAGAACTAAAGAGCAAGCTATGTATTTGAGCTAGTCAGTGTTAATGAGATGGGTGAGTTATCGCCTTTAAAAAGGAATAGAAGAGAAAATGTTCAGCATTTTAATGTTTATCTTAAACTGCTGCAAATACATCTTGGATCTCACCAACATTTTTATTACCAGGAATTCCTTCTATAAATGATCTTCCATATGTAGCAGCAGTATGGGTCATTAAGAGCTTATCACTCATGCTTGTGAAAACCATCAGAGCTCACGTAGACTGAATGGGACATTAAAGACAAAATAAGGCAGGAAGAAGAGGTTCCCCATCTTCTATAATTTACAAGCCTGAATAGGCTCAAAATGTAGAAATGACATGCTCATCAAGGCAACATAGCATGACACTAACACCCATCTCAAAAAGGACAGAATAAGCCTATATGCTTGCAATGCCTCCCATTCTGCAGAAGGAAAAAAACTTCTGGAATGACATACACTGTTTGAATTCTATTTTGAAATACAAAAAGTCACAAGAAGTGTTTGGTGCTTCTTCCATTTGTGATAACTCTTGCAATAATCTTGCTCATTCTCCTCTCCAACAAACTTGGAGGAATCTTCAAATTCTGATTTAATGATAATATTTCCACAGGGCTTACCCAAAATTATAGATTTTCACTGCTTCTGAGTTATCAATACCAACATATCTTTCAAATGTCCCTCTTTCCTACATTCATCCTATTCTACCACATATTAGTCTATTAACAAGCCTATAAATATATGTTGGGTTTGCTGAAAACTCCACAAAGAGCCACTTAGGCCTTTTGTCTTCCCAATGCCTACTAAATTCACACCTCCAACCCTTAATAGAGTTAGTAGTATTTTCACTCACTCATCTGTGCCCTTTCACATTGTTTAGTTCTTTTCACCGCTAATCTATTCTACAGTCCCCTCCCCATCAGCTGTTCCTTAACTAGATTCATACAGCCTAACATTAAAGCCCCTACTGTTTCATTCTCCATCAATACATATTATTTTTGCTTTGTTTTCTTTTGTAACACACCATGTGCCTTCTAGTTGATGAGCCATTAAAGCTACCTAATACAGCCTTCTCAATTCTCTCTTCACTCATTTATTCCGCTGCTTATTACCTGTATCCATAAATAAGGAATTCATTTTTCTCTCATTTTCTATATAGTTAATCATTCTTTACTTTTCCAAGATTAATAACATAATTGAAACAATATAAATGATGTTTAGACATGAGCCGGCTATAGCAAATACCCATAGTCAGACGCATAAGCACACAAGCACATGAGCAGACACGAATTTCCAGCCATGATCACTCTCTTGTTTGGTACCATAACTTTGGTGGGATGCAGCTACCTCAGTCACAAACTCTAAAGAGGCAGAGTCAGCAGGGCCAAAGAGCTGTCAAACAGATATGACCCAACTGCCTGTGTTCATTCAAGCAGCTGTGCTTAATAGGAATAATACTGATTGGCCAAACTCACTTTCAATAAAAATAAATTCACAAAAAAAAAAAAAAACGAACAAAAGAAAGAAAGAAAGAAAGAAAGAAAGAAAGAAAGAAAGAAAGAAAGAAAGAAAGAAAGAAAAACAAAACAAAGAAATGCCAACACAATTTCTGGCAAACCTAGGCAATAACTATTTTGTCAGGGAGCAATTCCCCCTGCAACCCTCCATGAGGGGGTGACACTCCAACACCTCTTGTATAATAAAGCTCTATGCTACCATGTTTTGGCCCCAAGTTTAGAAGACCTTCCCCCAGATTTACTAATCTTCCGTGCAGGACTAATGTAGTCCTGCACGAAAGCAGCAGTTTAAGAGGAGGACGGCAGCACACCATGCATATTAATGAAGGTGCGATGCCTGAACTCTTAATGCTACATGGAGCATGAACGAGTGCAGGGGGCGTGTCTGAAAGCAGAGGTCTCAGAATAAACATGCCCCTGCAAAGTAGAACAGAAGAATGTGTAAATAAATGAGCGAGACTGCTCATAGGTGTCCGCAAATCCCTACCAACAGTCCCCATGTGTTCAACAGTAACAGTACATTTAAATAAAATGAAGAGACCCTTTTGTTTATTCTTTTTAAAACCCGGAGTACAGCTAACCATAGATGCGTGGGTGTGCCCATTGCTTAGCTACGGTTAAAACAGCTGAAAAGGCTGAAGAGGATAACAAGGAATATATATGCAAATGAAGCAGCACAGCAACAGTGTAGTGTTTAGAGCACCCGCCTAATAAACAGGCATTCCTGGTTCGAGTCCTGCTGCAGCACATATCATTTTCCATGTGAAATCTGTATATGAAACAAATAATCCAACAAAAAAATGTCACAGGATACCTTCTCCTTGAAAAGAACCAGACACCAGGCAGATTAAGGTTATAAGCACTTTTGTTCCCTTTATTCACGCTCAATACAAAGGGAACTTCAGATAAAATTCCTCTTCTGTGCATTGGAAAAGGTAGGTAGACAGGAGGGGGGGGTAATTGGCCCTGTTTTTAGAATACAGGGAAACACACTGGCAGGTGTTGTTGAATGCTACAGTTTTTCCTGGTATTAATGACAAGATTTCTCTAAGGAGCTTGCTTCATTTAAAGGCAGATGAGATTAGATGAAAATGATTTAAGTGGTTGAACATAGAAGCAATTAAGTTTAAATATATATATTTATATATATATATATATATATATATATATATATATATATATATATTTATATAAAATATATATATATTTTAACAGATGAAATGTTTATTATATATGTGTTTTTATAGGAGAATTATTTATGTATTATACATAGCAATATATTTTTAAAGAACATATTAATGTGTTTTTAACTTGAAAGCACATTTAACTAATTCATTAATTTGAGTTAATTGATTGTGATTAAGCAATTGAATTGTATATAAAAAAGGTTTTGTATCTGATGAAGTTCTGTTTGTATTGAGTGTGAATAAAGGGAACGAAAGCGCTTATAACCTTACTCTGCCTGGTGTCTGGTTCTTTTCAAGGAGAAGGTATCCTGTGACATTTTTTTTGGATTATAAGGGCAAACGTCCAGTCTGGTGGACCCCAGCCATTAACAAACTTTACAATAAGAGGAGAAAGCTATTACATGATAGAACAAAATCCATAAAAGGGAAGTCACCCCTGATCATTATTAGTAAAAAAATACGAGCACTCATAAAATCAACTAAGGCCAATTTTGAGAGAAAAATTGCCATGGATTCAAAGGACAATCATAAGGCCTTTTTCAGCTATGTTAGGAACCTGGGTGGAAACTCACAGATATGCTCAGAATTAGTCCAAAATGATACAAAAATCACTGAACCCACAGACATTGCCAACATACTGGCAGACAGGTTCAGTGCAAACTTCACCCCTCTCCCCTAAAGGAGAGATAACTATCCCAGCCGAGTGTAGCCTCCCGGACATCTCAAATGCGCAGGTGAAAGCTGCTCTCTAAAGCTAAAACACAGCATCAATGGGACGGATGGTGTCCCCGGCTGTGTGCTACACGAGCTAAATGAGGAATTAAACCGCACATAAGGCAGCTGTTTAATCTCAGCCTTACCACAGGATACGTGCCCAAGGGTGGCGTCACGGCAACTGTGGTCCCACTCCACAAAGGTGGCGCCTCTGGACCCTGGTAATTACCGCCCATAAGCTTAACAAGTCTAGTCTGCAAAGCTATGGAGAGGATCATAATGGAGCTCATAAACAAAGATATAGGGGACTTGCAGACATTGGACCCGACCCAGTTTGGCTTTGTCAAGGGAAGATCATGCCTTTTGAACTTGGTCGACTTCTTGAAATAGTCACCAAGGCCATTGATGAGGAAAGGCAGTCCATACAGCCTACCTTGACCTTGCAAAGGCTTTCGACACAATACCCCACTCGGTATTGTAGAAAAACTACCAGCTTAAATGTAAACCCATATGTCACAAGATGGGTTGCAAACTGGCTTAAGGACAGAACCCACAGGGTTAGAGTTGCTGGCGCTGTGTCAGACTCCAAGCCGGTCACAAGTGGTGTCCCACAGGGCTCGGTCCTTGGCCCCTATTGTTTGGCATCTACTTCTCAGAAGTACAGGCCAACATGGGAGGACTTTGGCTGACAAAGTTTGCAGATGACTGCAAACTGGGCACCATAGTGGAAAGTGCATCGGACACTGATATCCTTCAGAAGGGACTCACGGAAACAGATAGCTGGTGCCAGAGCCATGGCCTGAAGTTAACGCCAAAAATGTATAGTCATACCCTTGGAAAAACAAGGTAACCCAAGCTACCATATAGGTGGCAATCCACTAAGCACAGAAGAGGTTATCAGGGACCTGGGGACCCAGGTTGACAGTGGCCTTTCTTTTGACACTCACATTGCTAAAGTGGTTAGAAAGACCTTCTACATTGCCCACCTGATCATGAAGGGATTCACATCCAGATCTAGTGAGGTCATTGTTCCCCTGTACTCTTCACTTATCAGACCAATGATCGAGTACAATGCCCCATTCGGGATGTATCTCACCCGACATCTGCAGCAATTGGAGAGACCCAAAAGTTCCTCACCAAAAGGATAAAGGGACTCCAAAATCTGTCATATGCTGCCAGATTGAAGGAACTCCAGCTCTATTCAGTCGCATACCGTCTGCTCAGAGGTGACATGTGCCTGACATACAAGGCCATGTCCAACCGGTAATTAATGGACATGCTCCACCTCAAAAATCCAAATCCACCAAAACCACTAGAGCAAGCGACTTAAACCTTAGCACGGATATAAATAGGGCGTGCTGGAGGGATAGATTTATCACTCAGAGACTCCCTATGCTGTGGAATAAAATCCCGGTCCATGTGAGGCAGAGCACCTCGCTGACGCTGTTCAAGAGAAATCTAGACCTGTGGATGGGAGATCGTAGGTTTACCCCGGGAATCATCTCTGGGTCACTGCTGGACAGAGGCACAACAAACTAATGGGCACAGTATTTTTTCATATAAGGGGTGGCGTAAGCCACAATAATTTGGGCTTGGCTTATAAATGCCTTAGGGCAGATAGCCTAGTATAAACCTATGAACCTATGAACCTATGTGTTTTACTATAAATCTGTATATGAACATATTTTTACATCTTTTTGCTGTATAACCTACATAATAACATTTAAATGTGAACTGGAGTTCTGCATTGAATGCATGTGTGAAGTGTCAGTGTCATAATGAATAAGGCACTAGTAAACAGGTTTAAGCAGTAGTAAGCATGTTTAAGTGCGTTTGCATGGGGGTAAGCATTGCCTACACAGATTAAGCAAAGTAGATGCTAACTGAGCATAAGAAACTGTAACCAGAGGTTAGCAGTGCTTACCATTGCACAAACCCACACAAACCCGCTTACAACTGCTTTAAAGTGCCTTAATTACTCTGTATCCAATGGCTCATGTTCTGCCCAGCCACAAAATAAACAGCCTCTGCAAGGTTCAAACTCAAGACCCTGTACATTATAGTCCTAGCAGCTAAGCCATTATAGCAGCAGAAATGAGTGAGGTATCAGCAAGCTAATCCTCACCACAGGAAAATCAAACCAAACATGTGAACTGAATCTATGTACAGTGTGAAGTGGTATAACCTGTACATAACATAAATATGTGGACTGGAGTACTGCAGTAAGCATAGATTTCAGATGTTATTGTAATAAAGTGTGGAAGTCCCCAGGTCCCCATACAGTGTATGTACACATGAATCAAGGATACCAGACACATATATAACCTGTAAAGAAGAATAAATCATTGCCAAATGGCAAATATAGTGATAATTAACTATTAAGCAATGCTAACCGCAGCACAGCTCAAGTTAGTAAGTATAAGCAATGTGTAGAGGAGCCAATTCAATCTGCCTAATGGTATACCTCTTTAAGCAGTGCCAACCTTATGTAAGCAGGTGTACCCATAACTTAGCCTTTTCAAAACTGGCCAATCACGGGAAAGTGCGGGAAATTGGTCATAATTAAACCCCACAGGCAGGAATACTTCTCATAACTGGTTGTAGCTTCCTACTGCAGGCAGAATGGCTGGTGTGGGTGAAGGCACTCAATTTAGAGCACAGCGCTGGGGCATTCAGGGGCCAAAATCATGGTATGGCTCCTGGTAAAACACCATGAGCAGAGACTACTGCAGGGCCAGTACCAGGGCTCGCAGTATAAAATGGAGGCCTGAGATAGACTCGCCTGTGACCTCACCAGTGTCACAGGTATCCCCAGGACTGGTGAGCAGGTCAGGCCCTACCATGCTGACTTGAAGCAGCAGAGGGGGGATGTACTAGAACAGTGGATCCAGGAGTCTCAGCAGATGTCCAATGCCCTAGTACTGAGTAAGTACTCATTCTACTAAGTAGTAAATAATTGCCTAGCTTGTGTATACTATGGATAGGTATGGCTAAATATCACTGCATTTCTCTGACAGCTGCAGATGAGTGGGCTGCAAACCAGCAAGCCCATGATGCTAGGCTACAAAGGCTGCACCACGAGGTAGGTTAGTAATTGGTCTGCATGTACTGTCATAACAAATAAATATAAGAGCCTTAGAAAGTGTTGTACCAGTAGAGATAAATGTGTAATAGTCTGTGAATAAAGGTATAACCCCTGGAGTGCTTCTGTTTACTCTCCTCTCATATGTTGATGATCTGTTCCATACTATAAATAGTACTGTTGTATCTTAAGCAGTGTCATCCACACTGTGGTATGCAGATAAAATGTGTATGAAGTCCTGCATAACAATGTTGGAAGTGCCATGTCAGTCATATTGTACAAGTTAGGGAGACTTAGATAGAAAACAATCAAAAGTTTTGCAATGATTCCCTGATAGCACAGTGTACTATGATATTAGCTATAACTTTTTTGTCACACACAGCAGGGGTTTGAATCCTGGGAGTGCTACTAAGTTGAATGCATAATCATACCCCACAACTGTAAAGATTTTGTTACAATGTTCAGATAGAAAGCTGTATGCATAATTACACCCAACTGTAGAGAATTTGCTAGAATGTTCAAATTGAAAGTTGTATGCATATTCATACCCCCACAACTGTTCCAATCTGTCCAGCATGTCCAGATAAAAGGCCCATATCACCAGCCTGATACCCTGTTCCCCTGAAAATTCAGTGTGATGATCCAAGAAATGTAGGCAGCTATCAGTGACATATAACTGATAGTCAAACATGTACATAGTCAGAGAACGTATATGAAAACAAACCTGTCATTCTAGCACCTCACCCAAACTGCATGACAGCAATTCTCAACATATATTGCATTAACACCTGAATCCTGTCATGCCTGAATGTAAGACAAAGGTCATGTTTATAATAATCTATAAACATACCAGTGTACAATATAAAGCCATTGGGTAGTGTAATAATACATGTAAGGGAAAGATCACTGCAGTGACTAAGAATGTTGTGAAAACTACAAGTATATATTAGTTGTTAATTGAACTCTCTCTCTCACCCCTACAATATGTGCAAAATAACCCAATGACACTCCTCAACTGCTATGTGTACACAACAAACCTTTGTTGGGATATATGTCCTAATGGTTTATAAATATTCACATTTGTTTCTATGCATGTGCCATATTAAAATACACCCATATTGGTAGCCTGTTGCCATCAATGAAACCTACATGCTCCTGTAATGGCCACTGTTGTTCCATATATGCATGTGTTCTGCTTGCTCTGCAACTGTGTTAAATCTGGTGTTTTGGTTAATGGGAATACCTATGCATGCTGTTATAACTAATCCTGAATGATGTTGACTGTTACTAACCCATATCTGTCATAAACCTGCAACAACACAGCTCATATGGGAAGGCCAGTCCCAGCGGACCCACCTGTCCCACCTCAGCTGGCAATGGTACCTGGCAACAGCACATCTGGGGCCCCAACCTGGGACCTCCTCCTCCATGGGCCCTGCGCCACCTTCAGGTGGAATTGCTGCAGGGGATGGGGCTCGCCCCCCCCTTGGATCGGGTGAGGAGGAGAACCTGTCACCTGTCAACAGGTCCAGGCCATTGTACATAGGGAGCTTGATCTGGAGTAACGAGACCAGCTACGCCAGTTTGAGGGCCGAGTGGCGCTATTAGAGGGTGAGCCTGCCCCTCCTACACAGCCCCCAGCACAGCCACCTTTGGGGCTGAGAAGTTGCAGTGGTGACTGCCCATGGGTGGGGACCTCAGTCCCACTGTTTCCAGTTGGGGGCTCATGGGCTTGCGACTTCCAAACACCCCTCCCCATCCAAGGTGTTTACCCCCCACATGTGTCATATACTGGCCCTGTATGCATCTTGTGTGTCTTGTCTGTTATCCTACCCAACCTAACTCTCCAAATATACCTACTACCCCTCCCCAACATCTCACTCCCACCTGAAAAAATAAAAAAGGGCAATCTGTTCCCACAAAAAAATCATGCCCCATACATAGCTGTCCATTTTGCACACATGTCCACTGGACACATTTAATCTGGTCTAATTGGCATTACAATGAATTATTGTTGTCCTCACCCCTCTCCCAGGGGTTTGAGTGTCAAAATCCACCTCCAAATACAGTGTATATAAGAAATGGGCAGCTATGGACCTTCCCTACACCCTTCCTGCACATCCGTAGCTATTTTCCCTACTGTCTTTCCCTCTTTGTGCCCCTTTCTTCGCCACTTTCCTATCAACCCCTTTTTCTTTTCTTTTAAAGGAATTAGTGCAGGGGTAAGTGGGAGTAATTACGTTTAAGCAGCAGTAGGTGGGATTAAGCCAGTTTGCTCGGGTGTAAGCAATGTCTACATAGGTTAAGCAATGCAGGAGCTAACTGAGTATAAGAAACAGTAACCATAACGTAGCAGTGATTAACGTCATGCAAACCCACGCAAACCCACTTACAACTGCTCAGAAGTGTCTTAATCACACTGTATCCAATGGCCCTTCTTCTGCCTAGCAACAAAATAAACAGAATTTGCTAGGATCAAACCCCAGACCCTACACACTATAACCAAAGTGATTTACCATTAAGCCATCTCAGATGTGCATACCTTTGATGTATTCACAAACATATCATCCAGCCCAGTCATTCAAAGTACAGAGAATGTATTCCAAAATGCAGATGTATGTGTGTGAGTAAATATATTAACGTCTAAATGGTTACAATATATTGATATATATGTATATATATATATATATATATATATATATATATATATATATATATATATATATATATATATTTATATAAATATATAAATATTTATGAACATATAAACATGCAAATGCCTACATCTATAGATATATATGTCCACATCTACATGTCAAAATATATAAGGCAGGTTATATATTTATGTCAGCATATATATATATATATATATATATATATATATATATATATATATATATATATATATATATATATATATATGTGTGTGTGTGTGTGTGTGTGTGTATAAGTATATATGGACATACATCTGTAGATAATGGGGAAATAAAACATATATGTCCTCATGCAATGTTAATGGGGTTGAGAGGCCCAACACAATATACGTCTGGTACGAATAGGTATACCACCCCCCAGACAAGCACAACCCCCCTGTAATACAGTACCAAGTGTTGCAGATCCCATAACCAGGACTGGATACAACATGGCCATCCCTAGGATACATATACACATATATGCAGTTACAGGTATATATATATATATATATATATATATATATATATATATATATCTATATATGTAACTACACATACACACACAGATATTTGTATAGTAATATTCATATGTAGTACATGCCCACAATATGGAGCAGCCAGTATTCCTACAGTCACCACCTTACCAACTGGAAACTGTATGAGCCACCCATACGAATGACATTCATAGCCTGCAACATATACCCACAGAGATATCAAAGGGTATAGCACCACACACATGTGTGCATAAATGAATGTGAAAGCTTTATTTCTGTACTATGACAGTTGTATATGCCATGTCATATAGCTGTTTAGACACTGACATCCATATGAACAGCGTAATGCAACTGTGGAACAGTTATACTAAGACAGTAGTCTGGAAATGTTGACATATGTTGCTGACCAGGCAGAGGCCTTCAAGTAGTACATTAGTAATGACAGACTGGGCCACAGCATACCAGACAATCAACAGTACATAATGCAGATGTATAGGTCAGCAGTCTCTATCTGCACTCTGTACACAATCCCTAGGGGATATTGACCCCAGTTGACACAATGGGATGTATCTGTTATATAACAAGGCATACCTGACACCATCACAATCACATTGACAAACAGAACATCCCATATGGCATGAGACAGTAGGCCTGCATTTACCCAAGGTGAATTGTATGGTAAAGTACATCCAGATACCTTAAGGCAGCTTATCCTAGATACCCACATATGTTTAACAGCCTAGGTTAGTCATGGTGCACCCCCCCTACACAAATACTGGCCATATACCACTATTACATACATTGGCCTCTGGAGTGCATTAGGGCACACATGTATTGTGTAGGTGAAACCCACACATATATGGCCCCACCCTCCCAGTATGTGTGGGGGACACAACAGCAGTGGAGTGATGGCAGGAATGACAGCATGACATACACACAACCCACTACATAACAACCCCTGACAGCATGTCATATGTGCAAAGCCTGGTATGTAGGTGGAGGACAGAGGCTGGAACACAGGCACATATGTGTACAACTGTTGTCATACACTAAACAAGATATGTATATGTGTACATATCTATATGGATATATGTATACTCATTTATACATATATGTTCACCATATGTCTTGCACATGGAGTGGAGCCCTACCTCAGCCCCAATAGTCCCAACCTCTCAGTGCAAGGGGATGTCACGTATGTAGTGCAGGTATATTTGTAGACTATTGCTACTGTTATAGGGATTGTCTTCACAGAAATTGTGTGTGTGGGATGCCACATCTGCTGTTAACATGTGTGCCATTGGCTACTTACAGACATCCTAAGGTCATCATAGTACAGTACCACTGCTAGCACACTACCTCCCCTGTGGACTACAGCTGTGATATGGCCAATATATGTGGACAGTCTGACACACTCGGGTCAGTCCAGGGGTATACACAGAACCCCTTCATGCAAGACCTGGACCAGGCCTTCAATGTGGATGTTAACAGCCATGTAGATGGGTATAACGCGTACATACTGGTATACATTTGCCCCCAATAGGTTATGCATTCATACACCCCTGTCTGTCTTGGCACATAATAATCACTGGTACAGAGGTGCTATGGCCACATACTATCCACTTGTTACTGACATACATCTGAACAGCATCCCACTGCTTTGTCTGACATACGTGACTGTTATGGTGGCCAGGCAGCAGTACATCTGGCAAGTATCTGGACATGACATCCCACTGGATAAGTACAGTAAACTGCTAGGCATGTAACAAAGCAAAGTGCAGGCTACAGGCAGACTGCCTCAACACTGGGCTACATCTCCTATGTGGGAATACACATGTACCTGCATAGATTGCAGGCTCTACAGGCATGTCTCATCACAGAGTAACAGACACATGTGTGAAAGTGCATAACCACAACCAATGTGAACACAGCCACAGCCACATATGGTAAGCTAGCGTACTATTACAGTATATGGACTATCTGATGTACACCATCCTCATATGAGCCACTCACACAACAACTCTATATATACTGGGCTGCTACACAATGTGGTCCGATGGCTGTCTGTGGTTTGGGACATGTGTGTGTTCGCTCCTACAAACATGTAAGCTGATAGGGTGACATACAGTGGAGCAGCATGTAACATCAGATAGAACAAGACCAAGAACAATGACATCTACCACAGTCTCTACACAGGCCAAGGTACATATGCACTATACACACACTGTCGACAATTACCAGACTTACACATACCTCAGTACTGTACAAACAACTACAGAATGCCTAGGCTATGTCCTCAAATGATTCATTTTTATTTATTTATTTTATTTTACATTTGTTTACCAGGCTAGTCTAATTGGATACATGTCCATTTTCAGTAGAGGCCCGGGGAGAAAAGCTCCACATAAAAGACAAGAAACAAAAATAGAACATAGCATAACATTATAGTAAGTTACAGGTTGGTTGTCAAACAAAAAAAGCTAACAGTAATGATAGAGAGAAAAAATATATACAATAAAACACAAACAGAAAAAAATCACCTTATAACCAGTACAATCTACAAAATTCAGGTAGCAAAGTTAATTTACAGATACATTTTAAAGTTTCAACATTAGGACATATAGGTGCAAGGTAGGGTTAAACTGGATTAGAACGGGGACATAACCAATGTGTTTTAAGATAGCATTTAAGGTTTTTCTTAAACAGTGTAAAGGAGGACAATGATGTTAGTGTAATAACTACTAATATAACCCCTACTATACATAACATGTGTAGCAGTCTGATATCTCACTGGCTTGTTATCAGATATGCTGTCAATGAATATGGTGTACAGAACATATGCACCCCCTAATGCATGACATATGTACAAAGATTGACAGGGTTGTGGATGGAGGCACAAACACAGGCCCAGTATTGACATGTCACTGTGATGACCTCATACATTTCCTGTTGCAACAGGGTTTGATGCAACATATTGCCTATGAGGGATATGACGTCAGTAACTCTCCCGGCTGTCACCATCTACTGACTGCAATCCTCACACTACCTTCTGCAGTTGAGAGATAGGTGCTCTGTGGGGTAACACAGGGAACACAAGACACCACACACTGCTCAGTCTGCAGATGACCCTACAGATGCGGATTCCTCATAAACATAACACTGACATGACAAGTATTAAAACATGTAGGGCAGCCATATCCACACACACCCTGTTGTACCCCAACTGCAGTATAGCAGCACTTACAGTCTGTAGTCAGAACAGGCACATTCCCCTCCTGTGTGTTGGCCTGTATCCACAGTGTATGTTGTCAGAGGGTAAGTCCCCAATCCATCTGTGATGCTGTTTGCTAAACAACAGATCTAGTTCTCGCTCACAGTGAATGAAAAGGTCCAACACCAACATGATGTTCTTAGATATTGGAGTGTGTTTCCATGCAATTGGCTATGGGAATGTTACCACAGCTGTTTCACGTGCAATCAGCTAGAGGAGGGCTGTAATCCATGTAGAGGCCATCAGCTGATCATGAGCATCACTAACAATACACATGCCACTGCATAAGCAAAGCAGGTGTAAGTCTCCACATCCACCAGAGAGGGAGTGAGAGAGGCAGACAGAGGCAAAGACAAGTCAAGGTGGGTTGGGAGAGTAAAAGGTAAGCATGTGTGTGTCACACACCTACTTGTCCAGGGTATCAAACCCGTGACTGACTATGTACTATCATGTCTGTTATCCCTGCATGGTTGGTATTGTGATCTATGCTAGGGGTACCATATAAGAAATGTTAAAACATACTCAACATTGGGTCCAGTTGTTACACACTCACAACCACCTCCACACAGGACATGAAAAACAAACATCAACACACACACACACACATGGGATTAGAACCCCTACCTAACTAGTTATTACACTACAGCATGATACTATTATAGAACATGCCACGGAGATTACTGAGGTATTCGTTCCCCAAAGGTTTATTTCACAGTGAGTGGCATCAGCAGGACTGCCAAAGTAGAGAATATGAATTGCAGTGGGTGTGACTAGCCAAACATGCATTGCTCTCTACACAGGCATAGGAACAGACACAAAAGCATCCACAACTCCCATGCGTGAGAACAGAACCCCTACCGGAGTTCTATATCACACTACAGTATTACACTGTTATAGCACGCACCACAGAGATTGCTGGAGTTCTCTTTCCCCAAAGGTGTACTTCACAGTGATTGACATCAGCAGGATTGCCAAAGTAGGGCATTTGAATTGTATTGAGTGTGACTAACCTAAATTGCCCTAATTAGTCTGTATGCATTAACTGCTGTTCTGGCCAAAACAAAAATAACCTGCTTTTGCTGGTCATGAACCCACGACCTTATACACTACAGTCACAGTAACTAATCACTAAGTCATCTCAACAGTACATGGGACTGTGGTTCCAGCAAAGTAATCCCACTAGAGGCTAATCAAAAGGAACATGTGAAAGGAGTGTATATACAGTTGTCCATAAAAGACCTCTCCAAGGCCAACTTCATGCTACTCAAGGCAGAAGTGACAATGTTTGTGACACCCATGGAGACAGGAGCTGACAGTTCAACTGAGGAATCCTGCACTAAGGCACTGTATGAGCACAGCCACTTGTGCATGATTCCTGACATCCCACATAGAACCACAATGCTCATCTCCCAAATAATCAAGCCAGTCTGGTGGTCTCCTGCCATTGACAGAGTATACAACAGATGGTAGACACTGTTGAAGAAAAGAGGATAATCCAAGGATGCAAACAACTCCCTTACCAGCCCCAGTAAAACGCTGAGATCCCTCATGGAATCCTCCAAATCTGGTTATGTAACTAAAATCACCACAGATTCCACAGACAACCATACAGCATACTATAGTTATGTCCGAATTCTAACTGGCAATGCTCAGAAGTGCTCTGAGCTGCAACAGAATGGCATTACATGGACTGCTCCCACAGAATGTGTCAATATCCTGGCAGATTGATTTAGTGCCACATTCACCTCCTGTCACCCCCAAAAGGGCCCATGTCAACACAAAAAGGGTTCCATTGCCCAGTAATCATGACCACACAGGAAGAAAATGCACTACCCACAGCTAAGAATGCAGCATCCATGGGACCAGATGACATCCTGGGCTGTGTACTACATGAACTATAAAATGGAATGGCAACTCGCCTAACTGCCATGTGTCATCATAACCTCGCATCAGACATGGTGCCTACTGAGTGGCACACAGCTGCAGTTATCCCACTCCACAAGGTGGGATCCACCTGTGATCCCTGGGACTACCATCACATCAGGCTGATGAGCCTGATCTGTATAGCCATGGACTGCATTATCAGGGATGTTTTGAATGCAGACATTGGTAACCCTCAAACACTGGACCCCACACAGATTGGGGTCATGGAGGGCCAGTCTTGTCTCCTGAAACTGATTGACTGCTTTGACTCAGTCTGCATAGCTGTTGAAGAGGGTAAGGCAGTCCACAAAGCCTATGTGGACCTTGCCAAGCCCTTCAACATCATCCCCCAGTCTGGAAACATAGATTAACATACTAATCCAGCCATACATCCCTATGCCACTCAATGGTTTGCCACATGGCTTACTGACAGAAACCAAACTATAGGTGTAACTGACTCCAAATCCATCCCCAGACAAGTGACAAGTGGAGTACCTCAGGGTTCAGTCCTGGGACCACTGTTGTTTGGCATCTACATCTCTGCAGCACAGGCCAACAGTATGGGACTCTGGCTAACAAAGGTAACAGATGACTGCAAAATGTGAGTCATTATGAGCCTGACTGTACTGCATGATATGTTACTGATACCAGCCTGATATCATACAGGCAGGATGGAGTACTGCTAACATCTTGTGCTCTTGCCGTGTTAGGTCCTGGTTATGGGATCTGCAACAGTTTGTAGTTTATTGCAGGGCAGATGTGTTTGGCTGTAGGGGGTGAATACCTATTTGTGCATGACGTATGTTGCTTGTGCCTGTCAACTCTATTAATGGTGCATGTGGACATATATGTTTCTGCTATGTTCCTACTTTATCTACAGATGTATGTCCATATATACCTATATAGATATAAATATCTGCTTACACACACACACACACACACATATATATATATATATATATATATATATATATATATATATATATATATATATATATATATATATATATATATATATATATATATATATATACACATATATCAATATGTTGTATATGTTTAGACATTAATATATTTTCACACACACATACATCTACATGTTGGAATACATTCTCTGTACTGTTGAATGACTGAGCTGGATAATATGTTTGTGAATACAGCAGGGTTATGTAAATCTGAAATGACTTAGTGGTAAATCACTTTGGCTATGGTGTGTATGGTCCTGGGGTCGAGCCTAGTAGAGGCTGTTTGTTTTGTTGCTAGGCAGAACAACGGCCGATGGATACAGAGTGATTAAGGCACTTTAAAGCAGTTGTGCATGGGTTTGCGCAGAGGTAAGCACTGCTAAAGTCTGGTTACAGTTTCTTATACTCTGCTGCTGAATTGCTTAACCTGTGTAGGCACTGCTTAGCTCTGCGCAAACCCACGCAAACCTACTTACAACTGCTTTAAAGTGCCTTAATCACTGTGTATCCAATGGGGCGTGTTCTGCTCAGTAACAAAATAAACAGCTCTTCCAAGGCTCAAACCAAGGACCCTGCACACCATACATATGGTGATATACTATTAAGCCTTGACAGATCCAAAAAGATTTGATGTTTTCAGAAACATATCATCCAGTCCAGTCATGCAACAGTACAGAAAATGTATACCAACATCTAGATGTATGTGTGTGCACCTATATTAATATCTAAACAGATACAACATATCTAGATATGTATATCTATCTATCTATCTATATATATATATATATATATATATATATATATATATATATATATATATATTAATTTCTAAAACTATATAATATATATCAATATATATGCACATATATACATGTATATGCCTAAATCAACACATATGTGTCTACACCTATATGTCTACATATACACAGCACGTTACACGTGTGTACACATATATATATATATATATATATATATATATATATATATATATATATATATATATATATATATATGTAGGTGTATATGGACATAGTTATATATATATATATATTAGCAGATATATAAATCTATATTGGTATATATGGCCATACATCTGTAGATAGCAATGGCAGATTAACAAATACACATAAGTCTACATGCACCATTAATGGGGTTGAGAGGCCCCACACACTATATGTCATATACGAATAGGCATCCCCCCCACAGCCAAACACATGGCTGGCCTTGATGTCACATGTATGGGTATGGCTTTGCACCCCAGCCTCTCAGCTAATTTACATCTGTCATCCCTGTATGGTTGACATTGTGATATATAATAGGGCCACCACAAAAGAAATAAGCAAACCCCACTCACATTGCCCACAGGTGCCACACACTCATACCCACCTCTAGACAGGGTACAAGTTACAAACACACACTCATACACACACCTATCATGTCTGGGATTTGAACCCCTACCTAAATTAGTTTTTACACTACAGCATTATGCAGTTATAGTATGTGCCATGGACATTAGGAAAGCACTTTTTCCCCAAAGGTGTATTTCACATTGAATGACATCAGGAGGATTACCAAAGAAGGACATTTCAACTGTATTTCAGGTGACTAGCCTAAAATACATTGCTCCATACACAGACAGTGAGACACACACAAAACATCCAGAACAGACATGTGTGGGTATTGAACCCCTAACCAAGGTCTATATCACACTACAGCATAGAGCAGTTATAGGTCACACCACAGGGATTACTACAGACCTTTTTCCACAAAGTTGTATTTCACAATGAATGACATCAGCAGGATTGCCAAAGTAGGGCATTCGAAATGTACTGCGAGTGAGTAGCCTATAATGCATTGCTCCATACACAGGCATTGGAACACACACAAAACATCCAGAACTGTCATAGGTGGAGATAGAACCCTACCACAATTCTAAATCACACTACAGCTATACTCAGTTATAGGACGTTCTACAGAGATTACTGAACTACAACCTTCCAAGATGTTTATTTTTAGGTGGGTGACATCAGCAGCCTTGCCAAAGTTAAGTATATGAATTCTAAGGAGTGTGAGTACCCTACAAAACATTGCATTCTACTCAGTCAAAGACAGACAGAGATATACGGACACACAGATTCACAACACTTGCCAAGTCTGGGATTGGAACATCGACCTAAACACAGGTGGGAGTTTGGCTTAATGGTTAAGGTGCTTACTTTACAGGCACATGATGCAGTGTTTGATTCTCACAGGGGGTGATTGGCTAGGCTCAAACTGGTCCACAAGAACAGTTATCCTAGTACTAATCTATGAACTTATGGATCTATGAACATCTATCCTGACATTATCACACTACAGGAGTACACAGTTACAGGACATGCTACTGGCCTATATCCATCCCAGAGGTGTATGTCTAGGTAAGTGACATCAGCAGCCTTGCCAAAAATGAGTATATGATGTGTACAGAGTATGAGCAGCCTAAAAAGCATTGCTCTTTACTCAATTCACACACAACACAGTTACCAGGTCTGGGGTTAGAACACCTACCTAACTACTTAATCACACTACAGCAGTACACAGTTACAGGATGCGCTACAGAGATTACTAGCCTAGAATCTTCCCAGAAGTGTATTTCTAGGTGGGTGACATCAGCAGCCCTGCCAAAGATGAGTATATGAATTGTATGGAGTGTGAGTAGCCTAAAAAGCATTGCTCTCTACTCAGTCAGACACACACACACAGATGCCAGGTCAGGGGTTAGAACACCTACCTGACTACCTTATCATATTACAGCAGTATGCAGTTACAGGACATGCTACAGAGTCTACTGGGCTATGATTTTCCCAGAGGTGTATTTCTAGGTGAGTGACATCAGCAGCCTTGCCAAAACTGAGTATATAAATTGTACAGAGTGTGAGTAACCTTAAAGGCATTTCTCCCTCCACAGTCAGACACACACACAAACACACACTCACACAATTGCTAACTCTGGGGTTAGAACTACTACCTAACTAGTTTATCACTACAGCAGTACACAGTTATGGGACGCACCATGGAGATTACTGAGCTACAGCTCTCTCAAAGGTGTATTACATATTGGATGACCTCAGCAGGCTTGCCATAATACTGTTATGGGTAAGGGTGGTGTGTGCATGGGCCATAACCCATTCATGTAGGGGTTGACATGCCACATGAGGGCACACATGGGGTCATATGTCACAGGTACATGTATACAGCTACTAGATGACTACTTCCTTGTACAGTCATGTTGCACAGCTGGCACGTGCACCACATTGTCTGTCATGTTAACAGATACCGGTGGCTAGTATCTGCAGTGAGTGACATCTGCACCTCATATGTTTAGGGCCCTTTGGCTGTGTGCTGGGTGGGACAGGTCTGGATGGCTCCATGTCACAGTCACCCTTTTCCACACATCTATGTCCATCTACCTTTGGCTTATTATAGTGTGTTGTCCTTACATATGTGTCTGTATTCCTATCCACTGTGTGTGAGAGGCAGGAGTGGTGCATAGTGACATGTGTCTGCACTAAGTACTGCGACTGCCAGATATGTTTGGTCCATTGGTGTTTGCAGACATGGCCTTCATGTGTTTAAGTGTGTGAGCATGCCCAGTATGACCTGTCAGTATGTTGTTGACTGACATTGCCTTCATTCCTCTAAGTGTGTGAACATGCTCAGTATGGCCATCTGTATTGCATGTGTGGATCAAGTCCAGGTAGTTTGTACTGCAGTGCTGACCTTTGTGTTGTACACCAATAGGTAGCATGCTGTGTCTGCAGGGTATCTATCAGTCATTTGACATTGACTTTTGCTACATTTCAGCATAGTGGGGTAGGACACTTGACTGTTTCTACATTTCTACACAGGAGTGGGGGGGCACACCTGACTGTTACTATAAGTGTACATAGGATGGGGGGCACACCTGACACTTGTACACATTTGCTAGGATTGTACTGGTATGTCAGGTACTCCATTTCAGTCTGTAGTCTTACCTATCGTGCTGGCTAGAGGCATACCAGTGTACTACAGATCTTAGCTTTAATTACCTACATATTAGTTTCTGACTTCCTAGCCTACACAACTTACATCCAACTGCCTGGCCTGATGTAGTCTGTCTGTGTAGGCCTGGGGGAGGGGATTCCCATAGGGGTCATTCAGAGGCCATAATACAGCATTTGTTTGTATTTGGCTACACCTGTCCTGTTGGCTGAAACTGTTGTTGGGTACATGCACCTTCCTGACTGGCATGTGTGGGTCTTATGGACACACATGTCACTCAGCCCATTTCCTGCAGTGGGTGTTGTCACCCTGTGTAGTACTGGCTATTATGGTGACTCCAGTATGTATTACAGATGTCATGGTGCCACTATGGGTGTCTACTGTCTGCTGCCATAACATTCCCCGACCCAATTCCTATGCATGCTCACATCCATACCATAGCTACAGGTAACAACACATTCTACTCCATCTGGCAATTGGTAGGTTGATTGCCTTACCTTGAAGGCATGCCAGACTTGAGGATGGTGCTGGAGGGCTGCCTATGTCAGATGTGCATAGTACACTCCCTATACATGGTTGAGCAGAGGTAGTGTCATGTTTGGCATCCCTTCTACTGTCTGTGTGAGTCAAAGAGAGGTGTCATTCCCTGGGTCCCTACTGTGTCAGTGCATATGCTATGTGTTGCCTCTTTGCCAAGGCCAGGTCATACTGGGCACGCCTCCTTCTGCCTACTGGGGCAGGCTCAGGTTGTTCCTCTTCCGAGTCACTCTGTGCCTGTACATGTCCTGGCATTGGTTGGGGGCTGTGTGGCCCTGCCCCATGCTGTTCCTGCTGTAGCTGTTTCCACAGGATCATATTGTGTAGCATAGCACATACCATAACAATATGGGTACATGTAGCTGATGAATACTGCAAGGCTCCACCGGATGTGTCCAGACACTGGAACCATGATTTGAGCATCCCAAACACATGCTCTATTATATGTCTGGCCTGTGCGTGTGCCTCATTATGGCATTGTTGTTCAGGTGTGTGTGCATTTCTGATGGGTGTCATCAGCTACTGATCCAGTGGGTACCAAGCATCCCCCACTAGGTGACTGTAGGGGATGTCCTCATTGGCAAACCTGTGGTACAGCTGCATCAGATGCCATATGTGTGAATCATCATAGCTTCCAGGTCAGCCAGCACACACATTCATTATAATACCCTGGGCATCACATGCAACCTGGCAGTTGATGGAGGGGATGCCCCTGCGGTTGATGTAGGACCTACCCTGCTCACCAGGTGGTGCTTTGATGCATATGTGCATGCAGTCTATAGCACCCACTACCCCAGGATATTCTGCTATTTGGTGGAAGAGACGCATATTGCTGGTCAACACCTCATGTGTTTTGAGGAAATATACGTGCTCACTGGCATGTGCTGCCATGGCATCCAGGAACTGGTGGAATACTCAGGATGCTGATGCCTGTGAGATCTCCATGATATCCCCAGTTGTGCTTTGGGAGGTACCTGTGGCTAGTATACCTAGGCCTACACATACCTTGGTATCCACTGGGATGGGTTCCCCTCGGCCAGTTTGGTGTGTCAGGTGTGGCTGGCACAGCTCAACAATTTGCTGTAGGAGGTCTCTGTCCACCCTATAGCACTCCACTATCTCCAGCTCATGTATCCCCTGTTAGGTTACCCTGGGTCTGTACACTCTACTCCGTCTCCTCACTGTGGGTTGTTCGGCAGCATTCACATCCTCACCACCCTCAGCCTCTTGCACATGTTGTTCTATGTTGCTTGCTGCAGCCCTTCTCATTTTGTAGATTTGTTTGTTAAAATTTCCCTGCTTGTATACACCATTGGTGTAGAGTGTGGAAAAAACAGAGGGGAAGGTGTTTGCTTAGTTTATAGTAGTGTTCTGGTCTGGATAGTCCTGCTGTCTTTGTAGTTGGCTGATTCTGATACATTTCACCTGCCAGCTATGCTAGTTGTCCTTGATTACCTTCCTACTGCTGTTTTCCCTTCCCATTGCCTCCCTGTTTAAGCCGGTGTGTGCACTGCACAAACAGAGTGCTCAAATGTGCACAGACCTGTTATTTCCTGGTTTAACTTCCTTTTTCTTCCTGTAAAACCTGGTGCATGGTGCGCACACCCGCTTACACTTTGCAAAGAGTGCTAGGCAGTTTGGACACACCTCTAGCTTAGCTGTGCTAAGCTAGGAGCAATCCTGAGCCACAGGGCTCCAATCCACTTACAGTATGCCTGACACCCCCCCCATGATGTCACCTATATCCTAGGCTTGCACCCAGCTATTTATACTCTTACACTCTTGGGACCTGCCTCACACCCTGGGGAAATCTGGGATTCACTATCCTTCCTTTTATTTGCATAGGATTGCCTGCTAATGCATAGTTACATGTCCCACACCGAGCCTCCTCCCTTAGCAACCATTACTCACTGGACAGGTTGTCTTATGCCTGCCATTGACTTGCATGGCAGAATACTGCTTTTAGTTAGAATGCTCATTTTAAGTTTATTTTCTTATCCCCCCCCCCCCGATCCTGTTTGCATGCCACTGCCCTATGCTTAAACAGCCAAGATCAGCAAAAAAAATGAAAAGTTGATTCAGTCAGTTTGCAATGCCAATGGCCTTATACTTGGCCATTGGCATGCTTCCTCAATGATATGCAGCCTTTATTTGGAGCTGTCATTGCTCCGTTTTGGAATTTGCAGAATGTACTCGGTTAGTAACCGAATACATTTCTGCAGATTGCACTAGTCTTGCACGGACTATTGCAAGCTTCCTGGATTGCAAAATCACCTCATTTGGATGGATTTCTCCTGCAAATGAGGTGATTTGCATATCAGGGCTTAGTCCATGCAGGATTAGTGCTGGGGCTCTCGTGCACGCCCCTGCCAGCTGTTCTTGGATCGCACGGCAGACATATTGCCTGCGTGAGCTCCTGCACTCATCTTGCACTCCGTGCAAGCTTTTGAGAATCTCGGGGCTTATTTTGGTCTTCAAATTTGGGATGAGGGATGCCAGCCCCAGTGTGCCAAATTGCCATAGTTTCCCTGCTTTAACCAGTTTTAGTGTCTTTAATTTTGAATTTCAGTCCACTGTCATTTGCAATTCCTGTTTAGAGCCCACTTGTAGTGGTAAAAAAATATATCAGAGTTTCTCTGCTTGTATTATAGACAGTGTTCTATGCATCGAGGTTCTCTGGTTTGATTCTTGGCTGGGGTGCCTTCTGTGTGGAGTCTGCATGTTGTTCATGTGGATCCACTCTGGTTTCCTCCCAAGTTACAAAGACATGGAGTTGGAGTGTTTCTCCCTGGGCCTCTGCTGAAAATTGGCTTCATTCCAAGTTGGACTTTCCTGGCAGACAAATGTTAAAGACACACATATGCATTTGTGGTAAATAATATCATTTTGGCACTGCTATTTTCACAGATGGGGTTCTTTGTTTTTACTGTTTACAGGCTTTATCCCTGGGAGTCACTATTTGCTTGGTTTCAGGTGGTAGACATAGTGCTGGTCTATATTTTACATTGTTTCTATGTAGTGGAGCAATGAAGTTTAGACTGGCTAGCAATGGATGAGTAAAGAAATATACCATGTCCTTACCTTACTAATATTTAAGCTAAAATTAGATGTACAACTTACAGGTCAGTTGATTACAGTCATTTACCACTGTTGGTACTACCAAGGATCACAGGACTTTAAAGGCTCACCTTTCTGCTTTTTGTTAGTCCCTATGATGATAAGCTCCCTTGTACAGGTGTGGAGAACTTAACAAGAACCATTCTACTACAGGTGATCTATTTGCATTTCTTGGTAACTAAAGAAGAATATCAGTATCTATAGACTTGATTTTTCATGAATTAAAATTGTATTTATTTATTTCCAGTTTGGTGTGGCCATTTTAATTTTCCTGGGAAGACAGTGCAGTAGAATCGTACCTTATAAGTTACTCGCATACTTTCTGATTCAAAAATCCAGAAAAGTAAAGGACCCAAAGCTTGCCCTTCTCTGCACACATACTTAGCTGCTGTGTTCTATACAAAACACGTTTTTTTGACCCTGCTTATGGTATACACATTTATTTTAACTGACATAGTTTAGCAGTTATGTATTGTACACATCTGTTTTCATCTATTATATTTGATGCTTGCTCAAATATGCAGTGATGTTAAGAAGGCAAGACCTGACTTTAGCAAAAAAATATTGATCCTGATCAAAGATCATTAGGCATGATATATTTTATGGTCCCCTTCTTCATTATAAAAAAAATGAATGTTAATCTAACTGGCCTATAGTTATCAGGGATTGGCCCCCTCCTTTATATAATGGGTCTGTGATGGACTATAGCCAAAGATCAGGCAGCACAACTGACCATGCTTGTTCCACTGAAAATGATAAGTAAAGCAGTTTATTTCTATTTTATGGATTATTTATTTTAAAGATCCACCGTTAAAGTTTAATTGGAATTTTCCAGCATATTTATATCTTATATGGATAGTTATTTAACAATTATTCATGAACTTGTTAAATCAATAGCATTACATGGCATTTTATCAGATGATATATCTAATTAATCATATTCAGTCCTGATTATTTTTTATATATACATCAGCAGAGACATTTAGAAAAGTAGAGTTAGTTATGGTATCACACTATCACTACTTGATAGTCTGAGTTTAAATACCACAGTGTGGTATGGTGTGACTCTGCTATGTAGGCTCCTTGCTGAAGACAATTAAAGCCCTGAATGTGGTCAAAAGACCTAGGTTCAATTACTGCCTCAGGCTATAGAGCAACCAGTGTAGGAATGATAACAGTAAGGCATCTAGTAATCTAGTATCAGCTTGTCTATTATGGGGGGGGGGGGGGGTTGGTCTACTGAGGGAAAACAGCGGCATCTCTTGCTTGTGTCAAAAGTACATTGCATCACACTGCAGCCAGAACAGGAAGCATTTAGCATGTGTGCATGCATTCCCAATATGCAAGCTTTAAAAAGTGTCACAACAGCAGTGGAGGGGAAAGAGACTTAAAATGTGAAATCCTTGAAACTGTCAATGATGACAACTCTCTGCTGATGCTTGAATCTAATGGGAATGGATGAGCTATAGTCTTGTTCTCCTTTGGGAGAATGAATGGGTCAATGGGGTTGGCAGAAGAGAGGCTAGATAGTTAAGAGCAGGCTCAGGGGGTAGTTGCTGATGTAAGGATTGCCACACTATTGTATATAACTCATGCCATTAAGGAAAAGAATCTTAAATCAGTTCTCATTTGAACATGAGCTTAGATGAAATATTTACTGAATGCAAGAATATATTTTAGGTGATACAGCCCTTCACTAATAAGTCTGTTCCACATCCGTAAAGTATAAAGGCCACTTGATAAACTGTATTTAGTTTCATAATATATGACTTTGTCTCTATCCATTGTAATATTACCGAAATAGAGGTATACTAGTTTTTGCTCTGGAAATTTTTAAAAAAATAGTTTCATTAGTTGAGATATTTAAAAAAAATCATTAGAGTAGATACTCTGTCACCTGAATTTCTTAAAACCAGTGCTTGTGTCATTGGACACCAAGCCATCATCCTTATCAATCACGCAACTTTGATAAGAAAACAAGTACTCTTGGTATTACTGCATAAAGGTAGAAACTCTACAGATATTAATTACTATTGTCATAATGAGATCCTTTCTTGCATTTTGCAGGTATGTATCCTTTGCAAGTACTACAGTGTTTAAATAACAGTAATCTTATCTTACTCACAGTTAGCAAGTTTTAAAGTGGGATCATGCCATTGTCATTACTCTCCTGAGCATTATTAACCATCTTCTCACAATTAAATCTGTTCAGTGCGGTTATTCCTCTCTTAGTGAACATCTACAAGGCATTATCTATGCTTTGTCGACAGGTTTAACCCCGCTAGACCAGTGGTCTCTTTTCATGGGAAATCCAGGTTAGTATTCATACTTGATAGGATACATTTTACCAGGGTACTATGAAAGTTATTGGAAATAATAATGAGAAGTCAGTGATTCAGCACAAATGAATCTTTATATAGAATAACGCAAATATACGACATAAGTTATTAAGGTAAAAATATGTTTCTTAAAGGTAGAAAGGAAGAGCTTAATCCTTCCTTAAGTAGGCAAATAAAGTATAAGAAAAAGGGAGCGTGTGCGGCTGATGAAAGTAGTTTTTCAGAATGCAAAAAGATCAAACACTGTTTGCCAAAATTACTAACACTGACAATAGAGATTGCCTTTTTGTTCACTGTTGTACAACCTTGTTGCTGGTGTATATAAGTCTAGTGGTAAAGGGTGCCCCTGACCTGAAGGAGCAGAATGGCTTGTCCCACTGCAAAAAATGGGGTGTCCCCTACATGGGGGGTGCAGAGGGGATTGCCCCTGAAAAAAATATTCTTCCAATGTTTGCTAAGGGTAGTTTTAGGTGAATGCTGATTCAGTCAGTTTGTATTCATCTAAACTAACTTTGGTGGCATGAATCCAACAAAAGTATGCTGAAAGAAGTACAGAATAATAAAGGACTGTTTTTAATAGGCAGGATGGTATAATTAAAACTGCAGCATCTTTTTCATTTAAAGCTATCTTTGCACAGAAATGGATCATACCTGATGTAGAATGGGGGCAAATGTCTTTTTAAAAGAATAATGGATACGCTAAGCAAAGAAACTGCTACTGAAGAACTTCAAAAAAGCATAGGTAAAGAGAAAAGACAGACCCTGGGATTCAAGAAGCTTGGCGCAAGGACGGTTTTAGCCTTGCTCCGAGCATTCTTACTACACATGGTGCAGCAGCGCCATATGAATATGCATGAGGACGCGCCGCTGCACCCTCGACGTGCACAGGAAACATGTGCGAGTGCAGGGGACGTGTACAAGTGCTCTACGGAGGCGTAAACATGCCCCGACACTTGCAAAACCTACTATGCCTACTAGTAGAGCCTGCCCCTAATAGTAAGTCAGTAATTCAGTGTCCGTGGATACCGAAATGTATGCTAAGCATACAAGAGTGTCCAAGAACAGTGAAATAAAATCGAAGTAGTAAACACACAAGCATGTAGTTGAATGTTGAGCCCTGTCCCTAGAACTTTCACAATTAGATTCCCTGTCCCTGTGTCCTTATTATACATTTGAATTGCCTCAGTATCGAAGATGTAAGCAAAGCACAGCATGTCTGCACATCGCTGCCCTCCGCCGAGTGTAGCTTACACATCATATTCATTCAAATAGAGAGAAACATGCGGCATCAAAGTAAGTCTCAATAGTGTAGTATTTAGAGCATCCGCCTAACAAACAGGCATTCACAGTTTGAGCCCAACGATAGCACATATCATTTTCCATGTGGAATGAATGTTGTTTTGCCATAAAACCAACATGAGTATGCATGAGATATTTAATTTAAATATCATTCAAGTAAAGTATCACTGTCATAATGAATAAGGTACTAGTAAGCAGGTGTAAGCACAAATAAGCAGCAGTAAACACATATAAGTACCAGTAAGCAAGTCTGAGTGCACTTGTGCGGGTCTAAGCAGTGCCCAGCATGGGAAATCTATATAAGTATATACAGATATATAATATATATATATATATATATATATATATATATATATATATATATATATATATATATATATATATTAAGAAAGAACAATGTAACAATAAAGCATACAAAAGGAATGAGAAGGAAATCAACAGCAACCCCAGTATTATATAGCGCTGTCACCATATGCCATATCCAGCTGGGCAGGAGTGAGCAAAGCACTGCTACTCACACCACAGGCAGGATATTACCAGTGGGAGTAACATTGTTGATCTGGTAAGTCTACTTTACACACAGAGGGTAGTCCCTGGTGGGACTACCCAAAAATTGATAGGATGATTGGCCATCCGACCATTACACAAGCAAGGGCAGGTATGTTCAAGGACTAAATGGTGGGAGAGCCTGAGAATACATGGGTTGGGACAACATATGTGTAGGGCCCCTAACGCTCGGGAGAGGGCAATGTGTGGAGGTGTGTCATGGCTGTGATAACAAGTGGACAATGGATGGCATGCATGTATTTTGAACATGGGTGGGGTGGAGGAACTATGGGTATGAAATTATGGAGCGAGGCATGCCAGAGTTGGATGGGCTGGTTCTAACTGGACCACCCAGTGGAGGTCAGTGAGTTTGTTATAAGTATATATGCATAAACACATGCCGACATCAATATGTAGACGTATATTCTCTGTAACACATTCATTCCATTTGTAGACATAAATAACATGAATGAGCCCTTACAAACCTTGACAGTAGATAGAATAATAGGTTGTGCAGAAGAGGGATGGGATGAAACTGCTAAAACGTAGAAGTGTGTACAATGTCCGAAGTCAGTGCTGGGCTGAAAATAAACAAATGTGATGACTTTCCCACACATGGAATCATTCCTGTGATCTGCCTGCTATGGAAACGCCAATTACTAAACCGGTCTATTTGTAAAAGAAATACACCGAACACGTACGTAATTAGGCTCTCATGTGTAACGTGTGCATTACCACATAGTCATACTTATGAATTTATTGTAGTGTCATGTTAACGGGAGTAAGGATGTAATGAAGTATAGAGTCTAATCTTGACATAAACACATGCGTGTCCCATGTGGGACAACCCAAAATTGCGATTAGTATTCTTTTGGTCGCTCATGTCACCAATGTTTGTGGACTAAACGTTTGGGAGTTCTGAGGATAAGTGGAGTGAGTCAACCAATGTGATGGTTCTTTAGAAGTAGGGAGTGGCCAATGTGTAGTGGTGTGGATACACCGTGAATCCGACTGGAGAATGGATGACTGCAGTGTTAGGGAGGAGTTCGTATATATGCAAATGAAGCAGCACAGCAATACTGTATTGGTTAGAGCAACCACCTAAAGAACAGACATTCCCGTACCGAATCCCACTGTATCACATACCATTTACCATCGGTAATCTGTACATGAACATATTGCGACATCTGTCCATTGTATAACCTGCAAAATATCAATTAAAAGTTAACTGGAGGGAAGTGTCAGTGCCATAATGAATCAGGCACTAGTAAGCAAGTCAAACATATATAAACACCGGTAAGCATGTGTAAGTACATTTGCGCGGGGTATGTATTGCTTTAAAGACACACACACACACACACACACACACACACACACACACACACACACACACACACACACACACACACATATATATATATATATATATATATATATATATATATCTATATATATATATATATATATATATATATATATATATATATATATATATATATATATATATATATATATATATATATATATATATAGTTGCAAAACCATATATATATATATATATATATATATATATATATATACTATTCTATATATATATATATATGCGTGTGTGTGTGTGTGTGTGTGTGTGTGTGTGTTCGTGTGCAGATATACACAGATATACAGCTATGATAGGAAACAGCACACAAGAATGACATATGTTCACAGGCTATGCCAATGGAAGTGAGGAGCCCAAGCAAGAAACATGAAACATGTAGCATGACCTTCCACCACCCCCCCAGACGGACACGGGAATCATACACAAAGACAATGTAAAGAGTTCACTGCTCCCCAGACCACATGCAGGATACAAATGGGGGGTACACAGTGCACCCATGATTTCTAATCTTGGAACACAGACAGTAGCGTCCCTTGCAGGACACCCCAAAAATTGCCAAGACCAAAAGAAGGCGATAGACCGAACATTTTGGCTGGGGTATATACATACTCAAAATACAAGGGTGGGAAACCCTGATGACCCATGGGCTGAGACAATTGTATGAAATGGGTCCCGTGAAGTGCAGAGTGGGCAGCGTGTAGTGGTGTGTCCAGAACAGACCAGGACCCAGAGTAAGGATGGGTGCTGTTGAGGAGGTGCGGGTGGGGGAACTATGGGTAGCTACTTATGGGTCTTTGTGTGCAGGTGTTGGCTGATGTGGGCCTATATGGCCAGCCCTAGGGATGTAAGCTCATGTGTTCATTGGGCAGAGGCGTCACCCAACGAGCAGCTGCACCCACTACGAATCCCACAGCAGAAATTGTAATCTATATGGCAAGGAACGGAATAACCAGATGTAGATGTCTATATGTAGAGGTATGTGTGTGTGTATATCTACCCATAGCAACATAGAGATAAGCCTCTCTATCTCTGTAGTACAAATGTATACATGAAGAGACAAAATGCAGATGCATACCCACATATAAATATATACATATGTAGACACCCATAGACCCATATGTTGTGAGATATATATAGACAGCAAAATATAAATATACATGTATGCATACATATACAGATATATCTGTATATAGTAATGTAAATATATACATATATATATATATATATATATATATATATATATATATATATATATATATATAAATATATAAAACTGCAAATATACACATGCATATAGCTAGGATATGATACAGCAGTTATGAGTAACATATGTTCACATGTCGTGCATATGGGAGTGAGGGGGTCCAATAAACAAACGTGTAACATGTAGCATTAATCCCCCCCACCCCCCAGCTAGGCCAGTGAGACATACAGGCACACAATAAAGGCAAACACACCACTGCTTCCCAGACCACCAGCAGGATACTACCAGTGGGAGAGACCTGCCAGGTCTAATCTTGAAACATAGCCATTGATGTCCCTTGTGGGACACCAAAAAATAATGATCAGAGGCAGTCCCAATAATGACTTATCAAACCAGGCTGCAGATGTACATGGACCAATAGATTGTGCAAGCCTGATAACTCATGGGTCGGCACAATGTGCAACATGTGTCCCAACACGAAGAGAGTAGGCAGTGTGAAGTGGTGTGTTTATACTCCACCTGCACCCACAGTAAGGATGAGTGCTGTAGAGAAGTGGCAGGTGGGTGAACTATGGGTATGCAATTATGGGCCTAGGAGTGCAGGTGTTGGCTGGCGCAGTTGTATTAGGACCGCCCCGAGGATGTAAGTAATATTCCGAAATGGGCATAGCTGACACCCATACCTCTCAACCCCTAAGAGCACATCCACTGGACAGGACATAAACCATTGGGGGAACAAATAGGGACCGTACCTCTGAACTGTCCCTGATTTCCAGGGAAGTCCCTGATTTTGACTCATTTTCTAACTCTGTCCCACTTAATCCCTCCTAAAACTAGTGACATTTGGAGGAAAGGTGGTGAATTATACGTAATGAATAAAGACAACAATTAAGAGTTATAAACATCATTTACCTCAGAAAATGTGTCATATGTTCTGAGTCTGTCAATGTGTCAGGTTAATAGCACCAATAAATTAAATGTGTCCTTGATGCTGTTATGCTGTGTCCCTGATTCAGTTTGTATTTTTCCACAGTCGCATGAGAGGTCTGATAGGGACAGAAAGCACATATTCCACTGACAATGTTAGAAAGATGATAGAATATTAGGTATGCAGTGGCATGACTCGGCTGAAGGATGTGGGTTCCAAAACCCAATTATTTGTTTGTATTGAAGAGTGTCAGTTCCCATATATTAATCAGATGCATGCAGATTGTTAAGAGGAACACACCAATAATATGAATCAAACTCTGGACAGGCTGCGTATTCCGTACATTTGAACGGCATGCTGTCACCTAATGAGCAGCCATTCCTGATACTGTAGTCATGTAATCTGCTGCAACAGGCATCACAAGGTAATATCGTAGTCCTCACTCCCACCCAGGGGTGTGAGTGTCAGATGCAAACACTAAATGCAGTGCATTTGCAAGTGCGGGAGCAAGCGGGTGTAAGCCTGTTTGGCCACCAGTATGTGAGTATTACACTGGTAAAGCAAAGTAGAGGCTAACTGAGTGTAAGAAACTGTAACCAGAGGTTAGCATTGCTTAGCACCATGCAAACTCACGCACACTCACTCGCAACTGCTTTAATGTGCCTTAATCACACTGTATCTAATGGCCTTGTTCTGCCCAGCAACAAAATAAATGGTCTCTGCAGGGCTCAAAACCAGGACCCTGCACACACAGCTATTAGGATTTACCACTAAGCCATGGCAGATATACCAACATCGGACCTTATCACAAACATATCATCCAGCGCAGTCATTCAACAGTATAGGAAATGTATTCCATCATGTAGATTTATGTGTGAGTTTTTATGTCCAGCATATAGATACATATATATATATATATATATATATATATATATATATATATATATATATATATATATATATCTATATAGACAGATATATCAGGAAAATCCCATGTGACAACAAAGCATTACAAAGGAATGAAAAGGGAAACACCAGCAACGCCTGTGTTTTGTAGTGGTATTGTCCTATGTAATATCAAGACTCCCTCAGACAGACGTGTGTCATTCATACACGCAAACATTTGAACATTAGCCATATACATCACTCTGTGCATGTTATGTACATTAACACAATAGTTCCTGTCCAATCATTATGTGAGAACAGTACTCTTGCAAGGTGCTGTGTGCGACATCATCGTCATGATAAATGTAAATGGGGTACCCATAGAGGGACCAGTAGTGTTGTGTGTACAATGGGGTCATCCGTACCATGGGTACCTGGAACATTTAGGAGTCATGTGCATACTAGGATCGTTCACCTGAGAGACAGGGGTGAGGACAACTAGAGTATGTTGTGATGCATATTAAAAGGGTTACATGTGTCCAGTGGACATGTGTGTGAAATGGACAGCTATGTATGAGGCAAATGTTTTTCAAGGAACCAATTGGCCTTTTGTTTCCGTAGGGTGAGAGTGGGATGTGGGGGAAGGAGAGCAGGTATGCTCATGGAGGATAGGTAGGGTAGGATGACAGACAAGACAGCATACAGGGTCGGTATATGACACATGTGGGGGGATACACCTCGGATGGGGCGGGGTGTTCAGTATTCACAAGCCCAGGAGCCCCAAGATGGAAACAGTGGGATGGAGGTCCCCAGCTATGGGCAGCCAACCACTGCACAAAACAGCTGCAAAGGTGGCTGTGCTGGAAGCTGTCTAGGAGGGGCAGCCACACCCTGTAAATGTGACACTCTGCCCTTGAGCTGGCACATCTGGCCTCAAAACCCCTTTTTGAGCCCACTACACACCATGTCCGGAACTGTACGACAGTGGACATGTTCCTGTTTGGACCTGCTCCCAGGAGGGGACAAGCCCCATACTCAGTGCCGGTACCACCAGAAGGTGGTGCAGAGCCAACAGAGGTGGAGGTCCAAGGCTGGGTGGTGCCTGGTGCCATGGCCAGCTGAAATGGGACAGGAGGTTCTGCCGGGACCTCCAAACACATACAGCCAATGGTGTTATAGTTTAAACACAGATATGGCTTAGTAATAGTCAACAGCATTCAGGATTACTTACAACAGCATGCATAGATATGACCATCAACCCAACACAACAGATGGTATACATTTGCAGAGGGAGCACAACACATGCATGTATACTGCATGACATCTGTACAAAGTGTAGAAGATTTGCGACTGCAGCTATGAACAGTGGCTCATTACTGGCATGTCACAGAGAAACAGTGTCTATCATACCACTGTTTCATGTGACATATGTCCAGTCAGAGATGCAATGGCAGTAACTCATCAATATCACCATGTACTGGCTACAATCATCATACTACGCTCCTGCTGTTCACAGATGTGTGTGTTCAGTGAGTAACACAGGAAACAAATGTTGCCACACATTGACCAGTCCACAGATGGCCCTAAAGATGAGGGTCCCTCACAAACAGAGCACTGTCTTGTAAGTTTTAAAACATGCAGAATAGCCATTACCACACACAACTTGATAAACAAGCAGTAGTCTCAATGAAGCATAGCTACACTTACATGCTATAGTCATATCTGGCACATCACCCTCCTGTCTTTAGGCTATTTCCCATTGTGTATGTTGTTTGAGGAACATCCAGATATCACCTGTGATGCCGTTTACCAAACACCAGATCCAGGTACCACTCACAGCAACTGTCATGGGCAAACACCAACATGATGTTCCCAGATATTGTACTGTGTTTTCATGCGAATGGCTATGGGAACATCATCACAGCCGTTCCACATGCAATCAGCTAGAGGAGGACTGCAATAAATGCAGAGGCCATCACCTGATCATGACCATCACTTACAATACAAAAGCTGCTGCTAAGCAGGTGTACACCTCCACATCCATCAGAGAGTGTGTGGGAGGGACAGACAGAGGTAAAGTACATCAGAGAAGGGCTTGGAGACAAAAACCTAAGCATCATCTGTCACACACCTACCAGTACAGGAGTTTAAACCCTTGACTGACTAGTCATTACTATTACAAGTGCATGCGGTTACTCCATGTGCCACAAAGCTGACATGTTGGTGTGCTGTAAGAACATATATGTGTGTTGGTGAGCAACATCTGCAACAGAGATATAGTAGACATAAATTAGGTGTAGCACACATGGCTGTCCACATGAACGGATGTCATTGTCAATGCAACCATACTCTCTAATGGACTGAAATTGACACTCTTTGCCAGGCCCACAAATACACTCCCAAACTACTTAGTTTGCTACACTGCAGTAATGCACAGGTACTACATGCACCACAGGGGATATCCGGAGGTTCTATGGGCTAGGGCATGTGAACATGTTTGACATCTGTCGGTATGCCAATGGGAGTTATACTGGGAGTGACTGTGGTTGGGAGCATCATACCCCACACGCAGTCACAAGTTGCCAGTACTGACATGCATGTGTGCATTGCTTCATGAGTGTGTAGTGGTTGGCTGTGCAAGATGGCTGTGCAAGGCTGGGTGAGCAGTAATCCTTGGCATCATGCCACCCAAGAATGGTGTGCAGTGTGGTATAGGGGTGTAGAGTCTGCAATGTCCCACAAAGATGGGTATTGTATGAACTGTCCTGAACTCCTAGTTACTATTGTGTATGGTCATAGCTTTGCAATGCATGCCATGTCTGTGTTTGATAGTCCTTGACATGGACATTGCATGGGATGTGCATGTCCCACAATGATGTACAGTGACATGTACAGGTGTACCTGGTTTGGCTGGCACATGTGTATACAGACTGTTATCCTCCGATATGCCAGTACTGACCTGGTGTGGCAGAACCTGCTTACAGTCAGCAGGTTGACCCTGCACCTGCATTGATAGCATGATACAGGTATTCCCTGGGGTCAATGGCATCGGTCCATGCAGGGCACATGGGTAAGGCATTGTATGACCTCTGTGGATCACATTTGATGGCACCACATATGTTGCAGGCATCCAGTGGGGAACATAGTGAAGGCACATTGTTTGCAATTATGTGCCTATTGCACTGCTATACAGGGTGCCATGCCCTCTGCAGCCCACTGCAATCACACCATGCCTAATATCTGTCATCAATATGTAGGGTACTAGCAACATAGTGGGATATTTCAGGCAAATGTGTTTGTGTATGACACATGGGTTTAGGATGTATTCCAGGTAATAGTAGGGTTGCATACTTTGTTCACCAGGCCTTTTGCCAGATGTAGGGGTATGGCTTGCCAGCACAGTCCCTTGACTGACTGACATCTGTACTCCTCATGAGGTGGACATTGTGACATATAAGACGGACACCATATAGGAAAACTACAAAATCCACTCCCCAACATGTCCAGTGGTTTGGCACTCACAGCCACCTCCACACAAGCTCTGACAGTCAACACACACACACACACACACACACACACACACACACACACACACACACACACACACACACACACACACACACACACACACACACACACACACACACACACACACACACACACACACACACACACACACACACACACCTGCCATGTCCTGGAATAAAACCCCTACCTAACTAGTGTATCACACTACAGCATTAGGCAGTTACAGCACGCGCTAAGGAAAATACTGGGTTATGACAGTCCTAGAGGTGTATTCCTAGGTGGGTGACATCAGCAGGATTGCCAAAGGTGGTCATGTGAAGTGGAAAGAGTGTGTATACCCTAAAAAGCATTGTTTTTGTCTCAGGCAGACAGAGACACACACAGTTGTCTTTCCTTGGAATGGAACCCCTACCCAACTAGTTTATCATACTACAGTAATACGCAGTTATAGCACGTGCTATGGAGAATACTGGGTTACAGTAGTCCTAGAGATGTATTTCTAGGTGGGTGACATCAGCAGGATTGCCAAAGGTGTTCATGTGGGCTGTAAAGAGTGTGCATACTCTAAAAGCATTGTTTCTTTCACAGGCAGGCAGACACACACACACAGTTGACCTGTCTGTGATTAGAACACCTGCCCAACTAGTTTAACACACTACAGCATTACGCAGTTAAAGCACACGTCATGGAAATTACTGGGTTACAGCAGTCCCAGAGGTGTATTCGTAGATGGGTGACATCAGGAGGATTGCCAAAGAAGGGCATTCCAAGTGTACTGTGGGTTGTATATGTCTGTTACCTGTGTGTACCCACTGCTTACTGTCACGAAAACACATTTACACCTGCTTAAAAGTGTCTTATGCAGTCTTAATTGACAGAATCAACAAGGCTTGCAGGTCTTGAACCCTGGACCATGCACACTGAGGTCACTGGACGTACCACTAAGTCATCGGGATTGTACACATGTTGCCTGGAGTCTATAATGCATATCCTACTACAGGTATTCCACAGTACTGAAAACAAAAGGGACAGTCCATTTGTGTACATATGTACAGTACCTTTGAAAGTACTGTACTCTGTGAAACAACAAAGACAAGTCTACATCTGTACAACTGTCATAACTACATATATATATGAACCTACGGGATGTGTACACACACACACACACACACACACATATATATATATATGTATATAATATATATATATATATATATATATATATATATATATATATATATATATATATCTATATATATATATATATATATATATATATATATATATATATATATATATATATATATATATATATATATATATATACACACACACACACACACACACACACACACACACACACACACACACACACACACACACACACACACGTCTGAATGCCCTTTGTGACACAGAAGGGTTCCAAAGGAACTGACATGTACACAAAACAGAGGCATCTTTTGTGTTATAACATTTAAATCATAAGCAGTTCACCAGAGAAGGGATGGTTGTTGTGTATGTGGAGTTTGGGGTGGGGAATGATGGCTAATGTAATCTACCCCGGGGATTGTGGAGTTAAGGTGGGGGAATGATGGGTATGGAAGCAACGTTAATGTCAAGAGTGTAATGGTTACAGCATCTGCATAGTATCTGTGCATTCAAGGTCCCAGTCCCAGTAAAGGCAGGGATGTTGATCATGTTCAAAAGTATACCTTAACCACAGCTTGCATATATAGGTAGTAATTGTCTGTATAATAAACATTCGAATCACCCATATAAATTTATGTGTGCAGGAGAGTACAGTCAACAGAGAATGTAACGTTATGTAAACACATAGTGAGATGTTACTTCACTGACATGTATATATCTTGAGTAGTTAGCAGATGTGGTCGTGTTTGCACACAGAGGTTATACATTACAATGTTTGTTTAACTGTGTTTAACCGCTGCTATAATGTCACACAAACACTTTTAAACATGCTTACAACTGCTTAAATGAGCCTTATTCTGGAGTAAAAAACATGTTTAAAGCATTGCAAGTGTTGAACCCTGAAAAATGCACACTATAGTCATGGGACTTACCACTAAGCCATCTGAGGTGTACACAAGCTTCATGTTCTTCAGACTACACCTTATATCATATGCATTCCACTGTAATGATCACAAATGGGACAGTCAGTTTGTGTACATATGTACAGTACATTGTAATGTAGCTTGTGAACCAACACATTCCAGTCTACATATGTATTACTGTTACAAATTAATGCATAACATATGCAGTTGTTGTGCCTTTCGGCTTTTCCCGGTTAGGGGTTGTCACAGTGGAACGCCGGTCCACTAATGATTGGCAGTAGATTTTTATGTGCTGAGTTGCCGGCCCTGATGCACAAGCTTCAATGAAGGTATGCCCATTCATGCATATCTCCACACAGAGGATGCACTAGCTGAAAACTGAACAGGACAACGTCTCACTGTGAGGCGACAACGCTACCGCAGCACCACCACCGCAGTAGTTTATATATATATATATATATATATATATATATATATATATATATATATATATATATATATACATGTCAGTGATGTCTGCACACACATATATATATATATATATATATATATATATATATATATATATATATACACACATACATATTATACAGTTACATTAATAGCCATATATATATAAACATCTATGAACACACTTCGTGACACAGAAGCACTCCAAAAGAATTGAAGTGTACACAAAACACATGCAGCACTGGTATTATAACTATTAATATTACCCTAATTCACCATAGAAGGAATGGTTGTTGTTTATGTGAAGATTGGGGTGGGGGGAGGAATGATGGGTAATGAAATCATGCATCAAGGAGGGCCTGGGTCGGATGTTCAATAAGTGAACTGGAAGGGTATACATGGAGTATAGGGACAATATAAAAAGGACACAAAACAAGAAACTTTCTCATCCCTAATACACCCTGTCATGTCACTTTGCAACACCTAATTTCACAAACATATGAACATTAACATGTATCAGACATATGTACATCAACTGACTGTCACATTTGTTTTCAGTAGTGAGGAATGCCTGTAGTAAAATGTTTATTCTAAACACCATAACATTTGTACGTATCTCAGATGCCTTAGTGGTAAAGTCATTGACTGTGGTGTTCATGGTCACAGGTTCAAGATCTGCAAGGGCTGTTAAGTTATTCTGAGGGCCAGAATACGGGCTGTTGGATTAAAGTACTCTTAAGCAGTTATAAGCATATTTCCACAGATTTGTGCGACGGTAAGTGGTGCTGAAACACAGTAAATGGAGAAGCACTTCACAGGTTTAACCTTTGCTTAATGTCACACAGACACGGGCAAACCTGATTACAACCACTTAAATGTGCATTATTCACACTTTCCCTACCAGTGCTTTCTCTGAGAGGTAAAATAATAACACATTCCAGGATTAGAACCCACAACCTTGTACTCCATTTTCAGAGTAATTTAACACTAAGCTACCTGAGATGTACTTAATTTTTTAAAATTTGTAAATTTATAAAAATTTGTTTTTGTTTTTTAATTGCGGGTGGGGCTCCCACAAAAGTTGGCTAGTTTTCAATTTTACTGTCTCCCCTTTTTCTTTTTTTTCTGAAAAACCCCCAAAAAAAAAAATAATTTTTTTTTCTCATATTTAAATATAACATTTTTTGGGGTGGGGTTACCCCAACCTTATTATAAAAATTTTTTTAATATATTAATATATAATATACACAAAATTTATAATTTTTTTCCCATTTAGTTTTTTTTATTATATTAAAATTTCTTTTTGAACAACCCCATTTTGACCACAGAAGGGAACTAAAAGGGAATTTGGAAGTTTTTTTTTCACAAAAACTTCGCACTTATTTAAAAACTATTTTTTCCCCTAATTACCTTTTAAAAATTTTTTTGTTTAGTGAAAGGGGGGTTGGTTTGTTTTTTTAATTTAAAACTGTAAGGCCGGGGATGTTCAATGTGAACTAATTTATCATGGTTTTTTGGGACTAAAAACCCCAAAACAAAAATTTCCTTTTTTCCATTTTTCCCCGCACTTTAAACCAATTTAAAAACATTTGAACTTTTGTATTCCGGTTTGTCCTTTAATTTATTTGGAAAAAAAATTTTTTTAAAGTAGGGGGGAAAGCCTTAAAAATTTTAATTCCTAAGCCCCAAAACATTTGGGTTTTTCCAAATTTCCCTTTTTGTTTTATTTTTAAATCCCCCTTGGTTTTTTGGTTAATTCAAAACTCCGGGGTTTAAAGGGTTCCTGAAAAGGAAAAAAAACTTTTGGAAAAAAAGTATTTTTGCTTTTATAAGAAAATTTCCCGTTTTAAAAATGGTAATTTTTTTCTAAAACCCAAAATTTTTTAAAACCAAAAAGGGTTTAACCTTTGTTAATTTTGTCAAAATTTTGGGAAATTAAATTACCCCAAAAATGTGCATTTATTAATTTTTTCCCCTTTCCTGCTTTTCCTTTCGGGGAAAAAACAAAAAAAAAAAATTTTGTTTTCCTTTTCAGAGAATTTAACATTGTTTACCTGGGTGTATTTCCTGTTTTTGTTTTCCTTAACGGTTAAAAAACCCAAAGGGGGGGTTTAAATATTTGGGGAAATAGACAAAATGTTAAATTTGGTTGTTTACCATTTATTTTTTTATTTAAAATTTTTTTTATTATTATAAAATTAAAAATTAAATTTTTTTAATTGAAAAAATGTTTTCAATCAAAACATATATTATTGAAAATAGATTGGTTAAAAAATTTGTAACATCTTTTTAAAACAAAAAATACCTTTATTAAATTTTTATAATTTTATATTTTTATATTAAAAATTTTTACTTTTTCACACAATATTTTTTTTTATTAATTAAATTTAAATTTAAATTTATTAAAAATTTAAAAATAAAATATATAAAATGTTTTTAAGCCAAACTGGGGGGTTTTAACAGATGGCAAGCCAGCAAGGAAAAAAAGCACACCCCCATTTAAAATTACCCCTTTGCCCCCCCAAAAAACTTCGGGGCGTTTATTTAAAACTACCAAAACGGAAAAACGAACCAAAAAACCCCCTTAAAGAAATTTTAAAATTTAAAAATTTTCGTTTTTTTGAAAAAAGAACCCCCTTGGGGGCCCAAAAAATCCCAGCCCTTGTAACTTTTTATCAGGCCCTTTTTCGTGTACTGCAAAACACTAATCCTTTGTTTTTGTTTTTCAAAAACCGGGTATACAGGAAAATTGCTGTTTTTGTTGGGGTGAAGCCTTTTTTTTCCTTCCCTTTTTGGATAAAAGGGAAAGTTTCTTTGGGTTCCCCGGGGGCCCCCTTTGAGAAATTTTCCCCCTACCAAGTGATCCAAGACAAAAAAAAGGGGTTTTTAAATTGGTTTTTCCCATTCCAAAGGCCCCTTTTTGGGGGTTACTGCTTAAAACCTTTGGGTTTTTTCCCCGGGTAACCCGGGGTTTCAAAACCAAGGGTTTGGTGGGTTTTTAAAAATTGTCCTAGCAAAAGGGAAAAATTTTAAGAACTCCTTCCAAAATTTTAAGTACCCCCCCTTTTCAGAAAAAGTTCTGTGCTTATTTTAAACCCTTGGGCCCTGAAACTTTTTTCCCTTTTATCATTTTTTAAAAATTGGGAAAAACCCAAAAGTTCCTTTTTAATAAAAAATTTAAAAAAAGGGGCTTGGTTTTTTGTTTAAATTGCCTTTTTTGGAGGCTCCCCCCTTAAATGGCCAAGCCTTGAACAAGTATAATGTCCCCTCCATTTTTGGGGAAATTTCAAAAAACAAAAACAATAACCTTTTTTCCCTTTTTTGAATTTAAACCAAATAAAAGGCAACTGTAATTCCCCGGGAAAAATTCTGTGTTAAAAACGGGGGTAAAAGGAAAGTTTTTTTGGGTAAGGGATGGGACCAAAATTTTTAATCCCGGGGGAAATTACCCCCGAAAAAAACTGAAAAGGGGGACCACATTTTGGGGTTTTTAAAATTCCCTTTTGGGGTTTTTTTTGGGGCCCGGGGCCATTTAAACCCAAAAACCGGGCTAAATCCTTTAAAATTTTTCCCTTAAGAACGGGTTCATTCAACCCCTAAAAAAAAACCCCACCCCAAAAGGCCACCACTTACCCCAAAAAAATTTTTAAACGGGAAAGGAATCTTAAACAAAAAAAGAACTTCTTAAACCAAAAATTTGTTAAAAAATTTTTCCAAGGCCCTAAAAATAAAATTACAAAAAGAAAATTTTTTTCCTTTTTGCATTTTAGAAAGGGGGTGGCTCCCTATTCAGTTAACCCAAAATTTTGAAAAAAATTTAACAATTTCCCCCATTCCAAATTTTTGGGCGGCAAAACCCAAAGGGGAAAAATTTAAAGCCCCTAAAATTTTGGGGCCCCATTTGGGCCCCCCAAAACAAAACAAAAAATGGGCTTTCCGGGGTTGTTTTAAAAAAGGAAAAACCCACAAAAATTTTTCCAATTTTTCCTTAACCACAGGTTAAAAGAGGGGGCCCCAAACAATTCCCACTTTGGCTTTGCTTTTAAAAAATTCGGGTTTGGGGAAGCCTTTTTCAAACAAAATTGGAAAGGGGCTTTAGGGGGCTAATAAACTTTAACCAAACAGAATTTGGGTTCCCCCCCTTTGGGGCCCAAAGGACCTTTCCTTTAATTATACTTTTAAAAGGGTCAAGGGCCCTTGTATAAGGGCATTTTACATCCTTGGGCAAAATTTTTTAAAAACCCCCCATAAAAAAACTAAGCTTAAATGAACCCCTTTTTATTAAAAAAAGGGGGGCCCCCAAAAAAAAAGGGAAACAAAACCCCACTTTTTATTTAGTTTTTTCCCTCTAACCCCCGGGTTAAGGGTTAGTCCCCCCTTTCGGTTTAAGAAAAAGGCAAACCCCAAGGGGGGTTTCCAAAAAATTCATGATGGAAAGGTTTCCCCAGGGAAAAACTTTCAAACCCCATAAAAAGGGGTTAAGGGTTGGGGCCGGGCCCCAGTTTTTAAATGTCTTTTTGGGAAAAACAAAAACCAAAAATTTAAACGGTAATCCTTTAATTAAGGGAAGGGGTTTCCCCCAGGGGGGCCCAAAGGGTTGGGGCATAACCCACCCCTTAATTTAAGTTTTAAAGCCTTTCTTTTTCCCCACCTTAAAAATTTTGGGGGTTTCCAATGGGGTTTTTTCCCTGTTTTCTTTTGGCCAATAGGCTGCCCCATTTTGATTTGGGGTTGGGAAAACCCAAAATTTTCACAGGGGGTTTTGGGGGCAAAAACATGAATAGCGGGTAAACCCGGTTATTTTATCTCAGATTGACTTTCCCGGGCCCATTAACCCAAAATTAAGGGCATTTGTTTCGGGGGTGTTAAACCCCGGGAAAAAAGTGTCGGGGGAAAATTAAAACCGGGGCCCAAAACAAACCCATAAGGCGGTATTTTACAAAAAATTGGAAGTGGGGGAATCTATTTTGGGGAAATTTGTCAATTGCAGGGGCTGTAAACAAACCCTTTAGATTTTTTTAAATTTTTTGGGGTGGTTTAAATTCCCCGGGGGCCCAATACCAGTTGTAAAATTAAAGCCCAATTATAGTTTTAAATAAAGGGGGCATTTTTTTAAAAACCCTTTTAGCCCCTTTAAGGTTTGCCCTTTTTTTTTTATTAAAAAATGACTCTTTGAAAAAACCCAAAAATTTCTTTTTCAAAATTTTTTCTTCCATTTTTTTAAAACTTTTCCTCATCAATAAGGAAAGTTTCCCAATCCCCGGTCAGGCCTGCAAAAATTTTTGCCCCGGGGTAGGGGGAAAGAAAAACCCAAATTGGGGTTAAAAACTGCCGCACTGTAAATAAATCTCCCCAAACCTAAACTAATTGGGGAACCAAAAACTTTTAAATAGGAAAACTTAAAAGGGCCATAAAGGGAAAAGCCTATTACATTTTTAATTATACTTGGGGAACCTGATTTCGGGGTTTCATAACAATGCTGGGTTGAAAAATGTTCCAATCCGTTTTGGCACGGGAAAAAGTAAAAAAAAACCCTTATCCCTTAAAATCCCCTAAATAACTTATAAGTAGCGGCGGGAAAAGGGGAAACCTTGGGGGTACAAAAAACCCTCCAAAAAAAATGTTCGTATCCTTTTATTTTGGAAAACCCCAGGCTTACCCAAAAATTTTAAACCAAACCCCTTTGCCTTTGGCCAAAACAAATTGTTTCCTAGTGGCAAAAAAATTAAGGGGATCAAAAATTTACTCCCTTTTATTATTGGAAAGGGATGTAAAAGTAAAAATGTCAAATTCTATTGGGAACCCCCCTTGGTTTGTGATACCAAATTGTTCTTCGTTAAAATTTTTACATTGCCATTTATCAATGAAAAAATAAAGGGGGCCCCCCCGGGAAAAATGTAACTTCTTTTCCAAACTAAAAGGTTTTGTTAACAGTGAAATGCTTGTGAATTTAGCCCTTTTTCTGTGTTACGGGGTTTGAAAGGGGAAAAAAAATTTCCCCCAAAATTTTAAAACCAAATAAGTTGGGAGAATTTTTGTTGGAACTGCGGAAAAAGGGCCCCCTTTTTCTTTTCCCACAAATTGGTAAACTCCCAAAACCCACTTTTCCTTAATTTCAAAAAAATTTTCTAATAACAATAGTAAAAATTATATATTGGGCAGGATTCACGAAGGCTTGCAGGTGTAAGGGGGTGTAACACTCCATGCAAGCCTGATCCAGGAACAGCCCAAACTCCGTGTAAGAGACCAGCTAAAAGGTCTCTTACGGACGGGGTGATATGCAAAATACCCCCTTTCACCAAAAAGGATGAAAATGAGGTATATTAGCGATCCAAAGCAGAAACCAGCCCGTGTAAAGGCGTTTTAGCTGCAGAAATGTACTCAGTTGACAACTGAGTCGTTTCTAAAAAATCCTAGCCATGTCAGCTCCAAAAAAAGGGGTTGCATATGTGTCAGGCAGCATGCCAATGGCCAAAAAATTGTGGCCATTGGAAAGGGTAAAATGCAAATATAAAAAAAAAAAAAGAAGGTTATAAACCCACAAATGGGGGTTTTATAAACATGGAATGACAATGCAGGGACCAGCAGCCCAAAAAACAACATGGCCACCTTTAGTGGTTGCTAAGGGGGGAGGCTGAGTCTAAGACATGTAACTAAGCATTAGTAGGCAATCTGATGTAAATGAGGGTTAGGATACTGAATCCCACTGTCACATAGCAAATGAGCACATTCTGAGTAGTGTAAGAGATACATAAGGGGGAGGAATAGAGTAGGAGATAGGTGACATCACGGGGGGAATGGTAGAAAGAAATGCAGTTCATTGGAGGTCAGTTGTAACATGACAGATGCAGACACAGATCATGGAAAGGGGGAGTGCCACAAGATAAGCAGGGGAAAGTCAAGAAATGGAAGGTGTACACTGTTACTTACACCAAAGTTTCTTGCTGGGCGCATGGGGTGTGCACGCCCATGAACCCGGAAAGTGGGGCAGTGTCTGGCGTGTAAGGCAGACTGAGCATGTGCGACCCTGTTTAGAGATTTTTAACACTGTTTGCGCGGGTGTGCGTTTTAAACCCGAAAAAGGGCAGTTTCTGAACCTGTAAGCATGTGTGGGGTGTAAGCCACTGTGAGGGGGTTTTCTGCTGGTATGCAGTTGCTCCCCTGAGGAAACAGAAAGGAAAAAAAAAAGAATTAGTAGGAAGCTAGCAGGGAATACTGGGAGCTAGCAGGTGAAAACAATTAGAAGCAGGCAATTACACAGGCAGAATAGTAGCCCAGCCCAGTACTTAAACCTCTGCAAACAGCAGTGCAGGATTTTTCTCTCAAGAGACACTGCAAGACAGGAGTAAGCAAATTAGAAGTGAAAACTAAAAAAGCTGAACTCAGAGCAGAAATGTTAGGGGCTGCCATAGCTGTCATAATGAGACATAGGCGACTTGCTGAGGGTGGTGACAATGCAGATGGTGCCAGACAACCCACAGTGAGGAGACGGAGAAGAGTGTACAGGCCCAGGGTCACCTATCACGGATTACATGAGCTGGAGCTAGTAGAGCTATAGAGTGGACAGAGACCTCCTGCAGAAAAATTGAACTGTGCAGGCCACGCCTCACACACAGAACCAACAGGGGGAGCCAATCCCAGTGGAAACCAAGGTATGTGTTGGCCTAAGAATACTAGCAACAGGTACCTTCCAGAGACCAACTGGTGATATGATGGGGCTATCACAGGCATCAGCCTCCAGGGTACTGCACCAGTTCCTGGATGCCATGTCAGCACATGTCGGTGATCATGTATATTTCCCCAATGCCCGTGAGGTATTGGCCAGCAATATGCTCTTCCAGCGGGAATACCCTGGGGGGGGCAATAGACTGCATGCACATCCCATCAAAGCACCACCCTGAGCGGGTAGGGCCTACTTTAAACCCGCAAGGGTTTCCCCCTCCATCAACTGCCAGGTTGTGTGATGCCCAGGGCATAATAATGAATGTGGGGCCTCCCCGGGGAGCTACCATGATTCCCACATCTGGCTTTTGGGCCCGGCTGTACCAGACATTTGCCAATGGGGACATCCCACGGACACCTAGTGGGGATGCAGGTTATGCACTGGAGCCGTGGCTGATGACACCCATCAGAAACGCACACACACCTGAACAGGAACGCCTTTGAAATGCACAAACACGTAATGTAATAGAGCGTGTGTTTGGGCTGCTCAAGTCATGGTTCCGGTGTCTGGACACATCTGGTGGAGCCTTGCATCACCCAACTACATGTAACCAAATTGTCATGGTATGTGCTATGCTACATAATATGATCTTGTGAAAACAGCTGTAGCAGGACCAGCATAGGGCTGGGCCAAACAGCCCCCCACCATTGCCAAGGCCATCACAGGCAGAGCGTGACTCGGGGAGGAACAACCTGAGCCTGCCCCAGTAGGCAGAAGGGGGCCCCAGTATGCCCTAGCCTTGGCAAAGAAGCAATGCATAACACATACACTGGCTCAGTAGGAACGCTGGGAATGATACCCCCCTCTGACTCACTCAAATAATAACAGGGATGTGTAAAATGACATGACCTGCTCACAAACATGTACAGGGAGTGTAATATGCGCATCCGACAGAGGCAGCACCACCTGAGGCATGAATGCCATGTGTTAAGTAATGTAACACCATGTACTATATGCACACCTGAGGACCCTGACTAACATCCACCCTCACCAAGCATGAAGCCAAAAAATGACGATGGGATGATCAATTGCAATAACTGGCTGAAGTAATGCAGTTAGTAAAAGGGGGAAAATGTGTTTCAGCCGGGGAAAGACATGCTGAGCATGACATGATGCACCACCTGCTGGGGTGGCGTGCACCTATCAGTCCAGGCCCCATGGATACTGGCAAAGGCTGTCAGTACCCACAGCATGCCCTGAATAGGTAAGTCTCAAAACACAAACCCCCCTTTCCCATAGGTACCACAAGGGAAAAGGAATAGATGTAATGCTACCCAATGCCAGAAGTCTAAACAGCAAGATGGGCAGTTTTCAAAAGTATGGAGAATGTTGATATCAGTCCTGTAAAAAACTGGGTCAAGGCTCACATCAGCACCCTAACACTACCAGGTTACACCTCATACTGTGCTGTACACCCCAAAACATGGAACAAGCTACAAAAGGAGGGTGACTAGCAATAAATGTCAAGGATAACCACACCCCATGTTGGTACCAAAAAAGGCAGCATGGATTAGCCATGGTAAAATAAAAATGGCTAAAACCCCCCAGTTTATAGCCTGCTCAGACTACTTTTAAACCAGGAACTGCACCTGGCCTATGTTGGAATACATGAATATATCAAGCCCCCAAACCACATTATATTGCTTGACTGAAAATACCCAGACATACACTGGGAGCATTATACTAGCACCAACACAGTAGGAGAAAATTTCCCAGAATCCATAAACCAAAATGCCCAGGAACAACGTACCACTCCCACAAGAGGGGCAAGCATACTGGATGTGATAATCAGCAACATGTGTACTGGATGGCAAGATGAGAAGTGTATCCCTCACTGGAAGACCAGACCATAGAGTAATCACACTGGATATACACATCCTGACCACAGTCCCTGGCCAGAAAACCACAGTGAAAAACATGTGTAAAGCATAGGTTGCACCCCCCCAAACCCGATGTGGTCCAGAAATTAAGGTGCAAAATAGGGGAAAAAATTTATACAGGCATTCCATGAACACAGCCAGGAATGCTTGGTTTTGCAATCCAAAAACAACAAGACAAAATTTCCATACCCCAGGCATCTGGCATGCTGGACTCCAGCCATTACCAAACCATGCAAGAGAATGAGGAAGCTACTACATGATAGAGCAAACATAAAAGGGAAGTAATCACTGATCAGTAGTATGGCAATAAAATATGTCCACACATACAATCCACTAAGGCCAGCCACAACAATTTAGAATCTGTGAATCCAGAGGCAAGGGACACCTGCCCCAAGTACACAGAAAACCCCTCCCCAATAAATACAAATATATGTGAAGATGCAACCATTTATCCAAACCAGGGCTGAGCTCCCCAACTCAGTACTGTCAAAACTAGTCAGGAGGAGAAGGTAACCACATACACCACAAACCCAGTCCCACATAGACCTATCACAACTGTAAACCAAACACATAAACACAAAAAAACTTTCCCCGGGGGCCCCTAATTACAAACACACCACACCAAAAAAGAGGCCTCCAAAGCAGACCCCAACAACCACAACCTCCAAACATAGCACATGCAACACATAGTACACAAAGCTGGTGTGCCAAACAGTCACAGGCCAGAAGGAGAAACAACATGCCTGATACAGTTGTAATAGGTGTCTGTATAGGCAGACACACTGCTGTCCCACTCACCAGACTGAACAAGGGAAAGGGTACAGTAAGCTGCCTGTAGGCTGCCACAATATGCCACATAACACAAGTACCAGGTCACCCCAAAGAAAGAAAATATGATGCAGTCATTGTCCATGCTGGTGTGAATGACCTGAGATGTACCTCCCTGGACTACATAAAAAGAGACATGGATGAGCTCTCTGATTGTACCCCAGGCGGTATGACACTGGCGGCCCTTTGCAGCATCCAACCCTCACCAAGAATGATGCCACAGTACAAACACAGAATGATCAGCTTTAACAGGTGGCACAGTTACAGCTGTTAGTCCAAGAGGGTCTAATGTCTGTCTGCTTGAGATGTCATGCATGACAAGCCATGCTGCTGTTCCAGGGATGGCTTGCACCTGTTACCCGTGTGGATACTGGATAAGGCCTTTGCCACCTACATAGAGCCGGAGGCAAGGCCAAAAGACCCCACCACCCTAGAAAACATAAGTGGAAAGAAACATAAGGGTAATGCTGACCAATGCCAGATGTGAAAACTCAATATGCATGCCCTGAGGCACTTCCCAGTATGGAGAACATGATGTCTGTGCAGTGACAAAAAGCCTGCTGCAAGCCTATGATAGCACACCAGCACTACCAGGTTATACCACATATCATGCGTTATGGCCCCAACACCTGGACCAAAACATCAAAGGGGGGAGTATCCATTTTGCAGCACAGACACCCATACCCAGGTAACTGACAATGCAAAAAGCGGGAACCACCCATGTGCACCTAATGTAGTCAAAACTGCTGTACAGTCTGTAGCATGCACAGACCACACTCTCACACACAGGAACCCCACCCAGACATCCTGAAGACACTGGACAGTATGAATGTCCCACCAAATACCAAACAAGGTACTCACAAATTACCACATAGGTGGTAAACCATTATGTATGCAAGGAGTAATCAGGGACCTAGGGACACAAGGGGACAGTAACCTTTTATGTGACACTCACAATGCCAATGTGGCTAGGAAGACTGTCTATATTGGACACCTATCATGAAAGGATTCACATCTACATCAACAGAGGTCACTGTGCCCTGTACTGTTCCCTTATCAGACCCATAATCTAGTACAATGACTCATATGGGATGTACCCCCCACACCTGCAGCGGTTGGGAAGACCTAAAAGGGTTCCCCCACCAAGAGGATAAAGGGTGTCAAATATATGTCATATGCTGCCTGGCTGTAGACACCCCAGCTGAATGCACAAACTGCCTACACAGAGGCATTGTATGTCTGTTGTACAAGGCCATGTCCAAACACAGGAGTAATGGACATGCTCCACCACAGGAAATCAAAGCCATTGGAGCTGTGAGAGTGACAGATGTCAGCCTCAACACATAATGAAATAGGATGTGCTGGAGGGACAGATACATAACCCAGAGGCCCCCCACACCCAGAAACAGGATCCCAATCCATGTTAGGCAGAGCCCCTCACTGACACCCCTCAACAGGAATATTGCCAAGTGGATGGATGATCGTACATGTACACGGGGGGTCTTCACTTTTCACGCGTCCAGACAGAGGCACAGTAAAGAAAATCATAAATGGCCAAAAATTTCACATAGAAAGGGGGGAAAAGACACACACACTCTGGCTAGGCTTACTAATGCCCTAGGGTGGATAGCCTAGTATAAACCCATGAACCTATGAAGATACAAATTGTACAGGACACTAAGGATAATCACAAGGCTTATTTTGATGGTAGGAACCATTTTGGGGAAATTTCCCACAGATATGCTACAACTCACACAGATATTACAAACAACATACCAAACACACACACATATTGCCAACATACAACCTGACAGGTGCAGTGCAACCCCCCCCCCCCCAGAATGCAAAATATCTATCCCAGCAGACTGCTGGTCCCCTGACATTGCAGATGCTGAGGTAACAGCCATCATCTGCAAAGCAAAACACACAGCAGCAAAGGTATGTGATGGTGTCCTGGGCTGAGGCCAACATGGACTCCAAGAATAATGGAATGCCAAATCACACTACTGCCCAATGTCAGCCTTACCACAGGATATGTACCCAAAGAGCAGTGTACAACAACAGTGGTCCTTCACAACAAAGGTGTTGCCTGAATGGATACTGTAAACTACCACCCCAGGATCCTGACAAGCTTGGTCTGCACAGCTATGGAAAGGATCAGTATGTACCACAGACATAAAGCTATCGTGGACCTACTGAACTGGCCCCTTTTTAACCAGACCTGCCCCTAAACATGTTTCCCTTTTTGAAAACCCAAAGGTCTTTAGGGGCTTTGGGGACAATATTTTGGATATTTTTCCCAGACAATCCCCAATTCAGTAGGATATGCACCAGCAAAAAACCCCAAAAAATTAAACCAGCCCCAAAAAAAGCTGAATTAAAACCAAAGAAAAAGGTTGGCCCGGGGCCTGGAATTGCCCCCATGGTCGGGCCAACAAAGGGATGTATAAAATTTAACCAAAAAAAAACCCCCCTTCCCCCCCCCGGTTTCCCCAAAAGCCCCCACAAAAGGGAATAAAAAAGAAAAAGGGAGAATAGATGTACAAGAAAGCAAAGGAAAAAATTGGGGATATAAAAAAATTCCCAAATTTAACCCCCAAAAGGTTTCCCCCATTTGTAAAATGAATGGAGGGGGAACAAAATAATTCCCCTTAAAAATGTTGTAGTGCCAGAAAAATCCCATTTTAAAAAAAACAGGGGTTGTCGATTTTAAAAAGGGGGAAAGGACCTCTATACCCCAAAGCAGTAAATTTGCCAAAAATCCCCCTGGGGGAATGGCCCCCAAAATTAAATAAACGGCCCCAAGGGTGAAAACATAAAATGCCATGTTTTCCTAAAAAAAGGCAGCTAAATGCCAATAAAGGGCAAGCTTGCCAGGGAAAACCTTCCAACGGGAATTGAACCCCCCTTTAAAACTGTGGCAGGAAAATGAAAAAGCATTGCAACATGGGACAAGCTGTACAGTGCCATAACACAAACCCCCCCCCCTTATAAACTGTACATTTAGAGGGGTCATATACCCCCTCAAGAGGAATCCAATGAGGGGGAGGGGATGGGGTTCCCGGGGTTATCACTGTTATGTTCACCTTCAAATAATATTTAAACCCAGAAAATTTAAACAAACAAAAAACCCTTTGACAAAAAGGGCCGGGGCCCCTAGTTTTTTAATGTCCACCTTGTTGTAATAAACACCAATGTTGGAAAACCTTTTTTTGTAGGTAGCCCTTTTGAAAAATAAAATTATATTAAAATTAAAATTTTTGGGCTCCAAAAATTAAAGTGTAAAAAACCCCGGAACCCCCAAGTGAAAGTACTAACCCTACCCAGGGTCACAGTTTGGCATTAAAAGGAACCCTTTTAAAAATTCCCATGAACCCTGCAAAAGTATAATCCCTGTTGTGGGGCCCCAAAAAGAAGGGCCAACCCCCAAAAATCCCCAAACCACAAAAATGAAAGGAAGCCCAACACCCCCAAATTATGGGTACTTAAAGATTTCCAACAAAGGGAAAAACCTCACAGGGGCATTGTTTAAAAACTTTGAAAATGGGGGATTGTCAGACAACATGGGGAAAAGGCTGAACTGGGCATGCTCACAACTTGGAAAAAAATCTGTTTGCCCAAAATTCTTTTGTTGGTTTTGGGGGAAAAAAAACACCAAAGTCACACAGTAAATGCCCGAGCATAATTTTTATAGTGGCCCCCTTTTTCCCTTTCCCACAAAAATAAAAGGGTTTTTAAAGGAACGGGAAATTATGGCAAAAAACCTAAAATCTGAAACAAATTTTTATTCTTAAAGGGTTAGGGAAATACTGGTTTTCCCCAAAATAAAGTTTCCAATGGCGGGCTTCTCCCCCATCAGTGGGCCTTACTGTCCCATGAAAAATTATACAAAAGGGGTGTAACTAGTGAGCTGTCCTTGTAAAGGGGGGGGCCCGGGGAAAGGGGTTTAAATTCCTAAGCCAACCCAGTTTTTGGGTTTGCGGGGGGTTGTAGGTCAAAAAATTTTCAAAAACGTGGGGGAGAAATTCCTCATTGTTCCTTCCCAATTTTGTCAAAACTGGTTTTATGTTTTGGGGGAAAATTTCACCGTTTTTACAAAATTTTTCCCCCCTTTTTTAAAGCTCTGCAATGTTTTAGATTTTCCCGGGGGTAAATTTTGGTTTTAAATGGGGTTTTTTGTAAAAGGGGTTTTGGGGTGTTTGAAAATTAAAATTCTGGGCCCAATTGAAAGGATTATCAATCCAGATAGTCCCCCATGGGTTTTTAAGTCTTTCCCCCCCAGTTTTAAATTTAAGTTTTGTGCTAAAAAAGGTTTTGAAAAGGGGGGTGGGGATGGGATATGGCTGTCCAGGGAAAGGTGGGTATGGTCAGATATCAACAATGGTGGTCTACCTCTGGTGTGGAACAGTGAGTACCCATGTTGCAGATGGACAGGTGCAATATGTATTCCCCCATGTGGCTGTGGTGAGTGGTTCTGCCATAGCACATGGACCCACAAATTGTAGTGGCTGTAAGGAAAAGTGGTAGAGGCCTGAGTAGTTCCCACACACAATATGCCTGTACCTGATGTTAACAACTGGAATGGTGTATGTTAACACCTGCATATCCCAGCACTGTTCCCAGGGAAGCAAAGTGTGTGTCCTGGATGTGTGAGTGGTGTTCTGGACTGGTTGTGTTGTGTGTTACAGGTCCTGTGGTCACGAAGCATGGTATAGAACATAACCTGCCAGTGCGATGTGCATATCTGACCCTGACGTAGGTGGCTGCAAATGCATATATATGCTATCCCCCACCTGACAGGTAGTACTAGATGTACATACCTCTGTAGAAATAAAGATGTCAGCACCCTATAAATACTGCAGGTGCAGAACAGATGCCCAGTAATTTTTTGGGGCCCCCCCCTCCCCAAAAAAAAAAATTTGGGGGAAACCCCCTTTTTTTTTGTGTGTGTGTGTGTGTGGGTGTGTGTGTGTGTGTGTGTGTGTGTGTGGGGGGGGTTTTTTGGGGTTTTTTCCCCCCTTTTTAAAATTCCCCCCTTTAAAAAAATTTCCCCCCTTTAAAAAAAAGAAACCCCCAAAAAAAAAACCCCCAAATTTAAAAATTTAAAAAAAAGGGGGGGGGAAAAAAAAGGGGGGGGTTTTAAGGGGAAAGGGGGGGGTTGTGTGGGGGGTTTTTCCCGGGAAAAATTTTTTCCCCCCAAAAAACCCCGGGCAACCCCCCAAAAAAGGGGGGAAAAAAAAAAGGGAAAAACCCCCGAATTTTTTTAAAAAAAAAAAAAAGGGGGGGGAAAAAAAAAGGGGGGGGTTTGGAAAGGGGTTTTTTTTTTTTGGGAATTTTTTTTTAAAATTTAAAAAAATTCCCTTTTCCCCCTAAATTTTTTCCCCCTTTTTAAAAAGAAAGGGGGAAAAAAAATAATTAATTTTTTTTTCAAAAAAAAAAATTTTTTTTTTTTTTGGGGGGGGGGTTTTTGTGTGGGAAAATTTTTTTTTAAAACCCTTTAAAAAAAATTTCCCCCCCAAAAAGGAAAACCCCCAAAATTGGGGGGCCCCCCAAAAAAAAGGGGCCCCCCAATAATTTTTTAAGGGGGAAAAAGGGGGGGGGTTTTTCCCCCAAAAATTTTTTTTTAAATTTTTGGGGTTTTTAAAAAAAAAAAATTTTTTTTCCCCAAAAAAGGGGGTTTAAAATTCGAAAAAAGGGGGGGGGGGGGGAAAAACCTTTCTTCCTTTTAAAAAAAGGGGGGGGTTTTTTTTTTAAAAAAACCCCCTTTTGGGGGCCCAAAAGGGCCCTTTTTTTTTGAAAAAATTTTCCATTTTTAAAACCCTTTTCAAGGGACAAAGGGGTTTTTTTAAACCCCAAAAACCCCCCGGGTTTGGGGAAAAACCCCCGGGGGGTTTTTTAAAAAAAGCCCCTTTTTCCGGGGGGGGGGGTTTTTTTAAAAAAATTTTTTAAGGAAAAAAGGGGGAAACCTCGGGGGTTTAATTAAAAATTTTTGGAAAAAAGGGGGCCCCTTTTGGGGGAAAAAAAATTTTTCCCCCTTTTAATCCCCCGGGAAACCCCCCCTTTTTTTTGGCCCCTTCTTCCCTTTTTTTTGGGGGGAAAAAAATTTTGAAATTTTTTTTTTTCCCTTTTAAGGGGGGGGGGGGTTTTTTTTTAAAAGGGGGTTTTTTCCGGGAAAGAACCCCAAAAAAAAAAAAAAAATTTTTTTTTTTAAAACCCCGGAAATTTTTTTGGGGTTTTGGGGGAAAAACCCCCCAAGGGTTTTATTTTGGGGGGGGGGGGCCCCCCCGGGGTTTGGGGGGTTTTGGGGGTAAAATTTTTAATTTTCCCCCGGGAAAGGGGGAAAAAAGGGGCCCCCCTTTTTTTTGGGGGGGTTTTTTTTAACACAATTTTTTTTTAAAAATTTAAAAATTTAAATTCCGAGGGGGGGGAAAAAAAAAAAAAAAAATTTTTCCCCCCGGGGAAAAATTTTTTTGGGGGGGTAACCCCACTTAACCCAAAAATTTTGGCCCTTGGGGGAAAACAAGGAAAACCCCCCAAAAAGGGGGTTTTAAAAAAAGGGTTTTGGGGGGGAAAAAAAAAGGGGGGAAAAAATTTTTTTCCTTTTAAACCCAAAAACCCAATATTATTTGGGGGTTTAAAATTAAAAAAACCCCCCTTTTTTTTTAAAATTTTTTTTGGTAGGGGTTTTCCCCCCCTTTTAAAATTCCCCGGGGGGTTTTTTCCCCCCCCCCAAAAACCGGGTTTTGGGGGTTTTTAGGTTCCGGGGGTTTTTTTTTGGGGGGGTTTTCCCCCCCGGGGGGGGGGCCCCGGGGGGGGGTTTTTTCCCCCCCTTTTTTTTCCCCCCAACCCCGGGTTTGGGTTTTTTTCCCCCTGTTCCCCCCCCGGGGGGGGGGTTTTTTTTTTTCACCCTTTTTTTTTCCCCGTGTGGGGTTTCCCCGGGGGGAAAAAAGGGGGGGGGGAAAAAAACGGGAAAAACCCCAAAAAAAAAAAAGGGGGGGTTTTTTAAAGGTTTTGGGGGGTTTTTAAAAATTAAAAAAGGGGGGAAAAAAAAAATTTTAAAAAAGGGGGGGGGGTTTTTTTTTTTTTTGGGTTTGGGGGAAAGGGGGGAAAAAAGGGGAAAAAAAACAATTTTTAAAATTTACAAAAAAGGGTTTTCCCGGTTCCAAGGGGTTTTAAAAAATTTTTCAGGGGAAAGGGGGTTTAAAACCCCCCAAAAAAAAAACAAAAAAAGGGGGGCAGGGGGGAAAAAAAATTTTTTTAAAAAAAAATCCCCCAAAAAGGAAAAATCCTTTGGGTTTTTCCCCCGGTGGGAAAAATTTTTAAAACCCAAAAATTTTTTTTTGGAAATTTGGTTTTGGAAAAAAATTTAAAAATTTTCCCCTTTTTTTCCTTCCCCCTTTTTGGGGGTTTTCCCCTTGGTTTTTTCCCCCCTTTTGGGGGTTTCCCCCCCCAAAAATTTTTGCAAATTTTTTGGGTTTTTTTAAAAAAATTTTGGAAGGGAAGGTTTTAGGGGGGGTTAAAAAATTTTTCCCCCTTTTTTTCCCCTGTATTCCCTTTGGGGGTTTTCCCCCCCTTTTTTTTTTTTTCCCCCCCCCCTTTTTTTTTTTTTTTTTTTGGGGGTTTTTTGGGGGGAAAAAAAAAAATTTTTTTCCCCGGGGGGGTTTTTAAAAATTTTTAAAGCAGGGTTCCCCCTTTTCCCTTTTTAAAATTTGTGGGCCCCCAAACCCGGGCAAAAGGGGTTTTTCCCAAAACCCCCCAAAAAAAATTCTCCCAAAAATTGGGAAAAATTTTTTCCCTTTTTTTAAAGGGGGGGGGTTTTTTTTTTTTTTTTGGGGCCCTCCCGGGGCCCCCCCGGGGGTTTTTCCTTTTTGGGTTTCCCCCCGGGGGGGGGGTTTTTTGGGGGAACCGGGTTTTGGGGCCCCTTTTTCCCCCAAAAAAAAAAACCCCCCCTTTTTTAAAAGGCCCGCCCCAAATTTTTCCCCCCATTTTTCCCCCAACCCAAAAAAACCCAAATTTACCCTTTTTTCCCCCCCCCCCAAAAGGAAAAAATTTTTTTTGGGGGGCCCCCAAAAAAAAAAGGGGCCCGGGGGGCCCACAGTTTCCCTTTTTTTTGAAACCCCCCTTGGGGGAATTTAAAAATGGGGGGGGCCCCCCGGGGTTTTGGGGGCCTTTTTAAAGGGGAAAAAAATTTTCCCTTTTTTTTTATTTTGGGAAAAAACCCCCCCGGGGGGGCCCCGGAAAAGGGGGCCCCGGGGGGGAAAAAAAAAGTTTTGGGGAAAAAAATTTTTTTTAAACCCCCCCCAAAAAAAACCCCCCCCCAGGGGGCCCCCCAAACAACCCCGCCCCAAAAACCCCCCCCCAAAAAAAATGGAAGGGTTTTGGGCCCGGCCCAAAAAATTTTTTTGGGGGGGGGCCCCCAAAAAAAAAAATGGGGGTTTTTAAACAAATTTGGGGGGGGGCAAAACCCCCCCCCGGGGGTTCAACCCCCCTTTTTTCCGGGGGTTTTTAACACTTTAGGAATTTGGGAAAAAACCCCCAAAAATTTTTTTTTTGGGGGGGGGGGGGAAAAAATTTTTCCCCCTTTTTTTTTAAAAAAAATCGGGGAAAAAAAAAGGGGGGGGGGTTTTCCCCCCCCCTTTTTTTTTTTAAAAAAAAAAAGGCCCCAAAACCCCCCCCAAAAAAATTTTTTTAAAAAAAATTTTTTTTCCCCCTTTTTTTGGGGGGTTTCCCTTTGGGGTTTTTTGTTTTTGGGGGGCCCCAAATACCCTCCCCCCTTTTTGGGGGGGGGGGCCCCCCCCCCAAAAGGGGGCCCCGGGCCCCCGGGGGGGTTTTTTAAAGGGGAAGGGGGTTTCCGGGGTTTTTCCCAAAAAATTTTTTCCCCCCCAAAAAATTTTTAATTGGGGCCCCCCCTTTTTTTTGCCCAAAAATTTTCCCGCAAATTTTTTTTCCCTTTTTGCCCTTTAAAAAGGGGGGAAAAAAAAAAAAATTGGGTTTTTCCCCAAAAAAAAACCCCCGGGGAATTTTCCCCCCCCAAAAAACCCCCTTTTTTCCGGGGGGGTTTTTCCTTTCCCCCCAAGGGGAAACCCGGGAAAAACCCCCCCAAAAAAAATTTTGGGGGGGGGGGTTAATGCCCCTTTTTTTTGGGTTTAAAAAATTTTTTGGGGGAAAACCCCTAAAAAAAAGGGGAAAAAAAAAAAACCCCCCAAAATTTAATTTTTTTTAAAAGTATTTGGGAAAACCCTTTTTTCCCGGTTTTTTTGGGGGGGGGGGGGGGGAAACCCCCCCGCAAGGGCCCCCCAAACCCCCCTTTAAAAAAAGGAAAATTTTAAAAAAGGGGAAAAAAAAAACCCTCCCCTTTTACCCCCAAAAAGGGGGGAAAATTAAGGGGTTTTTGGGAAAAAATTTTGGGAAAATCCGGGGAAAAAAAATTTTTTCCCCCCCCCTGGGGAAAAAAATTTTTTTTTTCCCCCCCCCTTTTTTTTTATTTAAAACCCCCCAAAGGGAAAAAAAATTTTTTTTTTTAAAAAGGGGGCCCCAAAAAAAATTTTCCCCCCTTTTTTAATTTAAAAATTATTCCCGCCAATGTAATTCCCAAAATTTAAAAAAAACCCCCCCCCAAAAAATTTTTTTCCCCCGGGAAAGGGGTTTTTAAGGGGGGGCCCCCCTCAAGGGGAAAAGGGGGTTTTTTTTTTAAAAATTTCCCTTTTTTGGGGGGGGCCCCCGGGGGGGGGTTTTTTTTTGGGGCCCTAAGGGAAAGGGGGTTTTGGGGGAAAAATTTTTTTCCCAAAAAAATTTTGGGGGGGGGGTTTTTTTTTTTTGGGGGCCCCTTTTCCCCCCCCTTTAAAAAATTTTTTGCCAAGGGGGCCCCAAAAAAGGGTTTTGGGGGCCCCCCCCCCCAACCCCTTTTTTTAAAAAACTTCCCCCTTTTTTCCCCTTAAATTTTTTTCCCCCCCAAAAAAGGGGCCTTTCGGCCAACCCCCCCTTTTAAAAACCCCCCCTTTTAAATTTTTTTAATTTTTTAAAATTTCCCCCCGGGGGGGGGGGGGTTTTTTTAAACCAAAAATTTGGGGGCCCCCCCCCCCTCCCCCCCTTTTTAAAAAGGCCGGGGAAAAAAAAAGGGGTTTTTTTTTGGGGCCCCAAAAAACCCAAAGGCCCAAACCCCCGGGAAAACCCCTTTTTAAAAAGGGGGGGGGTTTTTTTTTTTCCCGGTTTCCCCCCAATTCCCCCCCCAACCTTTTTTGGGGGGGGGGGTGGGGTTTTTTTTTGTTTTTGGGGGTTTTTTTTTTTAATTTTCTTTCCCCCCCCCCCTTTTTTCCCCCCCCTTTTAAATTTTTTTTTTGGGGGGGGGGGGAAAAAAAAAACCGGGGGGCCCAAAAAATTTAAACCCCCTTTTTTAAGGGCCCCTTTTTGGCCCCCCCCTTTTTTTTTGGGCCCAAAAAAAAAGGGCCCCAAAAGGGGCCCCCCCTTTTTTTTGGGGGGGGGAAAAATTTCCCTTTTTTTGGGCCCCCCCCCCCCTTTTTTTTTTGGGGGGGGGCAGGGGCCCCAAAAAAAATTTAAAATTTTTAAAAAAATTTTTTTTTTTTTTTTAAAAAAATTTAAAAATTTTTCCCCCTTTTTTTAAAAGGGGTGTTTTGGAAACCCTTTTAAAAAAAGTTTTTAAAAAAAAACCCCCCTTTTTAAAAAAAAAAAAAAATTTTTTTTTTTTTAAATTAATTTTTTTAAAAGGGGGGGGAAAAGCCCCGGGGAGGTTTTTTTTTTTTGGGGGGGGGGGGGGTTTTTTTTTTTTTTTTTTTGGGGGGGGGGTTTTGGGTTTTTTAAAATTTTTTTTTTTCCTTTGCCCCTTTTGGGTTTTTTACCCCCCGGGGGGGGAAAAAAAAAAAGGGGGGGGGAAAAAAAAAAGGGGGGGGGTTTTTTTTTGGGGGGGGAAGGGTTTTCCCCCTTTTTTGGAAAAAAAATTTTTTTTGGGGGGTTTTTTTAAAAACCCCCCCCAAAACCCCAAAAATAATACTTTTTCCCCCTTTTTTTTTTATTCCCCCGGGGGGGGGCCCCCGGGGGGGGGGCCCCCCAATTCCCCTTTTTTTTGGGGGTTTTTGGGGGGGGGGTTTTTTGGGGGGGTTTTTTTAAAAAAAAAAAAACCCCCCCCCAAAAAGGGGGTTTAAAAAAATGTTTTCCCCCCCCAACCCCTGGGTTTTTTTGGGGGGGTTTTTTTTTTTTTTTTTAGGGGGGGCCGGGGGGAAAAAAAAAAACCCCCCCGGGGGACCCGGTTAAACCCTCCCCCCAAAAAAAAAGGAAATTTTTGGGACCCCCGGGGGGGGGGGGGGTTGGGCCCCGGGGGGGGGCCCCCCCCAAAAAAGGGGGGGCCCCCGGGGGGGGGGGGGTTTTTCCCCCCCCCCGGGGGGGAAAAAAAAACCCCCCCCCCCAAAAAATTTTAAAAGGGGCCTTTGGGGATTAAAAAAACTTTTTAAAAAAAAAAAACCCCCCCGGGGAAAATTGGGCACCCCCCCCCCAAATTTTTAAAAAACCCAACGGAAAACCCCCTTTTTTGGGGGCCCCCCCCCAAAAAAAAAATTTTTTTTGGGGGGTTTTTTTTTTTTAAAAAACCCCCTTTTTTTTTTTTAAAAAAAAAACCCTACTTTAAATTCATTTAAAGGAAAAACCCTTTTTTTGGGGCCCCCCCCTTTTTTTTTTTTATCTTCCCTTTTCCCCAAAATTTTTAAATTTTTTTTTCCCCAAATTTTGGGGGTTTTTTTTCCCCCAACCTTTGCCTTTTAAAGGGGGGCCCCTTTTAATTTTTTCCCCCTTTTTAAAAAATTTTAAAAAATTTTTTTTTTCCCCCCCCCTTTTTTTTTTAAAAGGCCCCTTTTTTATTTTTAAAAAAATTCCTTTTTTTTTTTTTTTTAATTAAAAATTTTTTCCCGGCCTTTTTTTTTTTTTAAAACCCCTTTTCCCTTTTTTTTTGGTTTTTTTAATTTCCCCAAAAAATTTTTTTTTGGGGGGGCCCCGCTTTTTCCCCCCCTTTTTTTAAAAAAAAAAATTTGGGGTTTTTTTCAGTTTTTCCCGGTTTTTTTTTTTTAAGCCCCCTTTTTTTCCCCCAAAAATTAAAAAACCCCCCTTTTTTTTAAAATTTTGGGTTTTTTTTTTTTTTTTTTTTTTTCCCCGGGGGTTTTTTAAAAAAACCCCCCCCCCCCCCCCAAAATTTCCCCGGGGAAAAAAAAGGGGGTTTTTTTTTTATTTTAATTTTCTCCTTTTTCCCCCCTTTTTTTCTTCCCCTTTTTTTAAATTCCGGTTTTGGGGGGGGGAAAAAAAATTTTTTTTTTGGGGGGCCTTTTTTGGGGGGGGGAATTTGGAACCCTTTTTTAAAAATTTTAAATTTCCCCCCCTCACCCCTTTCCCCCAAAAAGGGGGGTTTTTTTTTTTTGGGGGGTTTTGGGGGCCCCCCCCTTGGGGGGAAAAAAACCCCCCCCCTTTTTTTTAAAATTTTTTTAAAAATTTTTCCCTTTTTTTGGTTTTTTTTCCCCCCTTTTTTTTTAAAAATTTTAAAAAAAAATTTAAAAAAATTTTTTTAAATTCCCCTTTTTTTTTTTAATTTTTAAATTTTTCCTTTTTCCCCCCTTCATGGCTTTTTTTAAAATTTTTTTCCCCGGGGGGGTTTAAAATTTTTTTTTGTAAATTTAAACCTTTTTTTTTTAAAATTTTTATAATTTTTTAACCTTTTTCCCCCTTTTTTTTTTGGGGGGGGGGGGTTCCCCAAGGGTTTGGTCCTTTGGGGGGGGGATTTTTTTTTTGGGCCAAAAAACCCAAAAAACCCCCCCCTTTTTTTTTTTCCCGGGGGGCCCCCAAAGCCCCCTTTTAAAACCCCCCCCCCCTTTTTTTTTTTGCCCCCTTTTTTTAAAAAAAAAATTTTTTAAAAAAAAAAGGGTTAAAAAAAAAAGGGAATTGGGAAAAATTTTTTTAAAAAAATTTTTGGGGGGGTTTCCCTTTTTTTTCAGCCCGGGGGTTTTTTTTTTTTTTGGCTTTTTCCTTTTTTAAAGGGTTTTAAAAAAAACCCCCCAAACCAATTTTTTAAAAACCCCCCAAAAAAATTTAAAAAAAATGTTTTTAATTTTTTTTTTTAAAGGGGGGTTTTTTGGGGGTTGGGGTTTTTTAAAAATTTTTGGGGGGGTTTTTGGGGGAAAAAAAAAAACCCCCCGGGGGGGGGGGCCCCGGGGGGGGCCCCCCTTTTTTTTGGGGGGGGGGATTTGGGCCCCCCAAAAAAGGGAAAACCCCCCCCCCCCCCTTTTTTTTTCAGGGGGGGGGCCCGGGGGAAAAAAATTTTTTTTTTTTTTTGTTTAAGGGGGGGGCCCAAAAGGGGTTTTTAAAAAAAAAAAAAAAGGGGGGGGGAAAAAAATTTTCCCCCCTTTTTTTTTTTCCCGCCCGGGGGGGGGGGTAAAAAAAAAAAAGGGCCCCCAAAAAAAAGGGGGGGTTTGGGCCCCCCCCAAAAAAAAAAATTTTTTTTAAAAAAAAAGAGGAAAAAAAAAAAGAAGAATTTTTAAAAAAAAAAAAAACCCCCCGGGGGAAAATTCTACCTTGTTAAACTGTAGCTCAGCTATAAGCACATCTGGCATTTTTTATTTTTTGTTATCTCACATTTCTTTAAAATAAATGGACTATTTCATTACATTTAACATAAAATATAATTTTATATGTGTACATATTTGTCAGGGACTTGTTTCATAATTATTTTACTAAAAATAAAAATTGATGTTGTGGGGGCTCGAACCATGACTGCCTGCTCTTCAGCCGACGTCTCTTCCGCTACACTATTGCTTCTTGGCTTACTTTGCATATTTAGTTCTTATATGCTTTTCCACTGACTGCTAACTGTGGCTAAGCTACGGGCACGCCCGCTCAAACGAGCGCACTCACGGGCAAACATCTTTACGATTTAAAAAAAATATATAACATGTTCATTTATATATTTTATGTTCATAGTCTGTGGGGGCATATGTTGTGTTGTGTTTATTCACATTTCTATGGCCTCTGTCGTGGGTGTTTACTTTGGGCACTTTTACTCTTCTGGGGGCGTGTCCGCTTGCAGGGCTCGGCCTACGGACACGCCCCCTACTGTCTTCCACGGACCGTGTTAGCCTTAGGTGTGATTCAGCATGCCCTCATGCATATGCATGACATGCTGACGTCACACCATTTAACTGCATTCTCCGTGTAAGCCTTGTATCTCTTACATGGAGGCTTCATGAATCCTGCCCATTGTAACAGTAGACATATGTATTTATTTATTTATTTATATTTATTTATTCCAGTTGGTGACCGGGGAGGTCCACTGAGCTCAAGAGCCCGTTTTCAGTGGAGGCCCGGGGAGAAAAGCTCCACAGTAGAATGTTACATCACATAATGAAAATACAAGTAAAAAATACATAAAGTTAAAATACAAAGAAAAAAAAATATTTGTTTTACAGTCAAAAATAGGTGGGAATTCCACAGACAGCTGGTAAAAGCATTCAATACTAAAGTAATTCATACTTAAGCAACTAGGAAGTTAAAATGAGAATTGTCCTGGAGGAAGAGAGGCATAAAGCATAAGGTTGGATGCAAATATATTAGTTACATTAACAATGTAGGATTAAGGAGAAAATTAGCAAGGTATGAAGTACGGTATGAAGTGTATGGGTGTATAAGCAAGATGAACATGTCAAAGGTGGGCTTACTGTGCAAATATGGTTTGCACTGTGGGATATTGTGCCAATAACTGTGTAATGTACAGTATTTTAGGCAGATCAGTATTGCATTCTACATAGCAGTTTTGTTATGTTATGCAAACAGTAGTTATGTCTATTGGCAATTGCAATACTCAATAATGGGATACATATCATTTGTATTCATTTGACAGTTTAGCAACATGATAGCAAAGATAATTGGAAGGGCTAGGTAACTATCCATGCACATAACACATGTAATATCCACCTCTCTAGTATCATTTGCAAGCAATAACAGCTGTGCATGTGTACATGTTATGCAAATGTGTAGTGACCCTTGATGCAGGGCTGGACCTCTCTAGTATCATTTGCAAGCAATAACAGCTGTGCATGTGTACATGTTATTCAAATGTGCAGTGACCCTTGCTACAGGGCTGGTCCTCTCTAGTATTGTTTGCAAGCAATAACAGCTGTGCATGTGTACATGCTATGCAAATGTGTAGTGACCCTTGTTACAAGGCTGGTCCTCTCTAGTATCGTTTGAAAGCAATAACAGCTGTGCATGTGTACATGTTATGCAAATGTGTAGTGACACTTGTTACAGGGCTAGTCCTCTCTAGTATCGTTTGCAAGAAATAATAGCTGTGCATGTGTACATGTTATGCAAATGTGTAGTGACCCTTGTTACAGGGCTGGACCTCTCTAATATCATTTGCAAGCAATAACAGCTGTGCATGTGTACATGTTATGCAAATGTGTAATGACCCTTGTTACAGGGCTGGACCTCTCTAGTATAATTTGCAAGCAATAACAGTTGTGCATGTGTACATGTTATGCAAATATGTAGTGACCCTTGTTACAGGGCTGTGCCAAATGGCTATGTGCACACCTACATAGAGTGGATATTGAGAGTAGAGACACACTGGTTGAACTACCAGGTTTGTGTAGCCTAACCTCTTATTGCCAACCTAACAGCCACTTGCACATACTGTATGTAAGGTAGTGCACAGTACTGGTAATGAAGCAGATTGTATATCATCTTTAACTCCAGTGTAACATTTGCAGTAGGAGTGTAAGATGTAGGAGACTGCTGCCCATGTGTAATAGCTGCTTCATAGGTGATGGCTTACACTATCTGATTATATCCTGATCATGTTAATAGTGGCATCAGAGTCTATTGATACATGACTCTGTTTGGAGAGTGGGTGTCTGTGCCCAACAGAGCTCATGGTCCTGGCGGATATGTGAGTATATACCCAGAGAAGGAAACAGACTTGTAGACACTTGCATCATCTGTAATCAACTAACAGGATGTGATGTGCTCCTCAGAGGAGGATTGCTGCTAGAGGTAGCTACAATGTTTCTGTAATAGCCAGTGTTGTCACATCCATAACACAAATATTCACATGTGAGCATCACTGTCTAAAAAATTTTCATAGGCAATACGTAAACTAAATGCAGTACTTGGTACTTGTAGTACTGACTGCTCATACAGGCATGTCCACTAGTCAGCTACTGGTGTTTCCTAATGTCAGCTTTGTATATGTGGCCATCCTGGGGGAATGTAATCTCTATGCCATGTACACTGCCAAACCCACTTAACACCACGTCCGTCACATTGTCTGGGATGCAGCTACGGGGTAAGCTGGAAGGCAGCCCAGTCTACAGCCATGACTGGGCTGGACAGTCATGAGGTGTAGGTTAACACATGCATCTCATCATCACAACCAACACATACCCTTACCAGAACACAGTAAGGACACCCACACACACTCCCAGAAATCACACACATTCACAGACGCTTCTAAGTATCTGGCCAAACAAGTGACCTCCCAAGCTGGAAGAGACATACAATGAAATACACAAACTGTATGACATAGTTTGCATAATTGTGCCACACCTCAGAACATGTGGCCAGAAACATGTCCAACAGTACTCATTTGTGAATGCAAACTCTAGCACTATGTTACACACCAACCTATAAGAGGGCATACATACTGTCAGCTGCCTGTCTGCCATGATTAGCCACATATCCATACACTCAGACCACCTTTTGAACTATACACATGGCTCTGGCATATTCCATGTTGTTGTGCAGGACTTGAGATGCAGTAGCCTGGACTGCATGGAAACACATGTAGGAACTCTCAGGTCTTGTAGACCATGCAGGTATGTCCCAAGGCCTGGGTAGCATTCTGCCATTGGCCAGAATGATACTGCAGTACAGGGACAAAATGATTGTATTCCACAATTGTCTAATGTAGTGATGCAAGTCAAAGGGTATCCAGTATCTGTCTGCCTGGGATAACATGGTTGTCAGACCATGATGCTTTGCCAGACAGGGCCTGCACCTGTCACCTCTGGGAATCTGGATACTGCCTAGGGCTCATACTTCCCCTATAGTGCCTTCATCATGCACAGTTCAAGTGAAGGTCCACTGCTGTTACAGGGACAGCCAAGCAGTAAACTGCGGGTCTCGCTACACAATGATACATGTCAGAAACACTATATGGACACACATGTCAATCCCTAACATGGAGAACGTATCTGTGCACTAGCTGACACATGTTTTAACACTTTGGAGAGCACACCTGCATGACCATGTTATAAAACATACCTCACCTCTTGCCCATTATCCTTTATTGGAACACACGGGCTGCAGGTGTGTCCATATTCCTGAAGGATATGTACACCCCCATGCTAGTTGCACTTGTATAACTTCAGATGCATTATGCTGAGCAACTACCTTTGTGCCAAAGTGGAATTTAAATTACACCTTGCAACAGATGACCCACCATGCAGCAGATTTCCCAAATGTCATAATATGTTGTAATGGGGAAGATTAGGTCTGAAACAGAAAACCATAATAATGGCTACTCTCAACTATTCCATCATGAATTGGGAAGGCTCCTCATGTACCAACACCTGTGCTCAATGCATGTTGGATTCCATCAACCCCAATGACCTGGATTACAGTAGTCACACAAACAGGGCCAATAGTATGCTACACATAGTCAGTCTCCAATGTCAATGTTATGTTTCCTAAGAGCAAAGTGGTGACTGTCATGGCACCCAAGCAGATGGACAATGCATGTGCAAATGCTGAATCCTACACAAATGAACCTTAAGCAGTCACATACGTGCAGTGATTGTGCCATTGAAACAGAACCAAGAGTCAACCAAACACAAACAAGAAGACAAACTGGTGGTACCATGCTTTAAACTGTACCACAGAAGGTAGTAACTGTTGCAAGAGTGAACACACATGAGTGTATGTGATCCCTGGTCAGCCTCAGTAAGATGCAGATACACCGTATAAAACCACACAAAGCTACCATGAAACTAATCAGCCACATATTATGAGGCCAAGCACAGAGCATTCTATAGCTGTGTCATTAACCGTAATGGCAACGACAAGACCTGCCGTGCTGCACAGCACTATGGCATGGGAAGTACCGCACCTACAGAAATAGCACCTGTTCATCCAGATAGGGTCTTGGAGAACCTAAACCCAGTACCACCTCCCCCCTCAACAGGTACACTTAGTTATATATCCATGTACACTACAGAGCCCCTGTAGGAACAACTATGCAGGTACAAGCTACACTCTCTAAAGCCATACATACAGCTTTCATGGGACCTGTCAACATCCCAGGGTGTATCCTACACAAATGTAAGAACAATCCACATACACATCATGTTCAATCATAGCTCCATGTCAGGCTATGTACACACCGATTGGTGCACAACAAAAGTTATCACATGCCACAAAGGGGGAGACACCATTGATAATGGGAAATAGTGCACAACTACTCTGCTGAGTCTGGTCTGTAAGGTCATGAACTATGATCAACTTATTTAATGTACTCAGTACAGATGAAGACAGTAGGGTTGATTCACACTGCATATCATGACCTTCCAGATCATAGGACACCATTACCAATACTGTGTTCCAGCTACACTCAGTAAACTAGGTGCATATTCCTATGTCACAGGAGTGGTTGGCAACTGGACTGCTGGCAGAACCAACACTACAGAAGATGTCTGACTAATACACACACATCAAACCAGTGCCAGCCACAGTAGTACAGGGTTCATTCCTGGCACTCTCCTTCTTTGTTATCTATACCACACAGACTAACACAGAAGGCATCTGCATACTGATGTTTGCAAATGACTATGAACTAGGAGCAATAGTTGATTCAATGTGTGCTGCGTTCAACATACAGAAGGGCCTTTGTGTGTCAGATGTGTGGTGTGTGATGTATGGCCACAATCTGACAGCTAAGTATTGCATTGTCATCCCCTATGTTAAAAACCCTGTACCCATGAACTACCACCTAGGCAGCGGTCAACATAATGGCAACTGTGTGTGTATGGGATGCAGCTGGATAGTAGTCTTTCCTTTGATAGTTACTTTACCACACCAGTCAGGTATTCGTATGTGGCACCTCTAATCATGACAGGGTGCCATCCATGAATATAGAGATAATTGTTCAGCCATACTCAACACTCATGTGACCCATAATAGATCACATATTTCCTTTAAGGGTTATTGCCCATGTGTAGAAAGAAGGCCAACACTGCACTTCCCAGTCCCTAGCTCCACTATGTAGCATGCAGCCTTCCCTGAATAAAGCCATGTCTAGCCCAGATATGTTGGACATGCTACACGTAACACATCCTGATCCCAAATAAACACATAATTCATGGACATCCACCTTTCTAGTACAAGGATCACAACATGCATGACAGATCCCTGTCCCATACACTTAACATATTCTTGCCATGCTATGCATCCCTGTCCAGTGAAACTGCACATTGCCACTCTCTGTGACATGGTGTGATGACCGCATGCCAAATATATCAGTAACCCTGTGGATCAGTTCTGTGGCACTGCTTGAACTGGCCACTGAAATGTACCTGTCTGTTGCCTACAGCTAGGTAAACTGTCTGCCTAGGCTCATAAATGGCCCAGGGCATATAGCATACTAGTTCACTATGACCATGCATGCTATAGTTGATATCCAACCCTGCAAATACCATCAGGCTAGCTATTGTCTCATATGTTACACATGTGCAACACAGGCAATACATGGCAGGATGCTACACAGCTGTACAGTGCCATGTAGATGTATATGGCAAAACACATACATGTTTGCAAGTCTGCAGGGTCACCGGTTATGTCCCTAATGGCTATGTATGACTATATATGTGACATATACACAGCATTAAGGTCGATTACATTAATGTGAACATATCCAGGCATGTGCTGATAGGTAAAGACACCAGTGCAGGCAAACAGACATGCCCACTTCAAGACAACATCCACATGGAGTATGAGCAATGTCATCACATGACACACACATACATGGTGATAACATCACATCACCAGTAAGTGTCAAATGTGTGTGACTTAAACATGTCAGTGGTGTTAGTGTCATGTAGATTTGCTAAGACTTACTTGTAATCTTAATAAATGTGATGCACATGTATGTTCAGCTGTACTTCTGTACTTCTCTGTAAGTTACTGTGACCTGTCTCCATCATTATATCTTCCAGGCATGCCATGTAGCAGGCTGCCAGCGTACACCCACTTGGAGGATAAGGTTCTCATCCCATACCTCCTCGACAACCATACAACACTCTTCAGCCATGTGCCACAGGATGCGCAGCAGCGGGTTGCCCTGTGGGAGGAACTCCACAAGAGGGTAAATGATGTTGGTGGTCAAAATCGCACCTATCAGCAGGTGCGCTGTCACTGCACTGACCTCATAAGATGGGCGAAAATGCATGTTAATGCAATCACCAGGGAACAAAGTGCAACAGGTAGGGGGCCACTCACCCAGCCCCCACTCACATGTACCGAGGAACTACTGGCAAACCTGGGGACACCTGCAGACCTCCATCCACAAGCTTTAGCTGGTATTGTGGAGATGGGTGCCTCTCAACCACCGAGCCTGGAGTTGCCTGATAAGTCAGTACTGCACATATAACACAACTATATTTCACATAGTTACATGTGTTACTGTACAATATGTAATGTAACATCATATGCAAGGCATGTATGCACACATGCCACATACTATAGTCTGCTACTCTATGTATGCACAGATGAGCATGCTCCATAGTATAGTGTATTGTACTGGTTTATGTGCTAACATGGACATTGCACCCTGTAGCTATCATACAGGTGTGGATAATGATCTGACTGCTGTGACACTTCTGTTTAGGTATCTCTGGGATTTTGCAGTGACAGCAGCCTGTGTCAGGTGAGATTGTTATTATTTACCAGGCTTGATAATGCACAGATCATATTAATTGCATGCTATCTGCCATAACACACGTGCACATAATGTATGGTGGTCCTGCTAAGACACTGGTCAGACCTGCAATGCATCCCAGAGGTTACCCATGTGAAACAATTGGAGACTATATGAAACACCTACACTAAACCTTCCAAACTGTCATTGATAGATGTGTGGAAAACTGTGACTACAATGGTGGAGGTGTGTTTCATTGTAGGGACAGGTACTACATATCAGCATTACACATGTGGGAATACAAACAGTACTGTACAGAGAGCATATGTGTGCACACACTCTAAATGTGTTGGAGCTGGAGTATGATCGGCCCACAGGATACACTCTTGTGGATTATACCCTTGCTATGAATGTCACACAATGTCATGTGCTATCTGACATGTCCATGACATGTAATGGGCTGACTGCAACACTGCTCAACTATCCTGCAAAACATGATGCCTCACATCCCATACATACCACCCTTTGTCTGCATAACCCTGTCCTCAGTGGAGCATATGACATCTATGGGTGTATGTCATTTGGGATAACACTGACATGTGAAATAGACGGCCATTACAATCATTGGACAGAACATGTGTACACATGGCCATAGAGGATGGCCAGAGACATGAAGCAACACACACAGTATAAGTGATGTACATGTGTGTACACCCTGTTGTACATTGGCTCGACACAATACAACTATGGCCTTTGTATAATGGTGATGTTGCAGATGTGCACACTAAACGTCATACAGGCCTGTGCACAGCTTGTGTAGGCATAACATGAAACCACCACATAACATGTCTTGAACATCTTGTGTGTGTCATGACATGACAACATTCACTATACAGTATCTAAATATATACATGTGTTGCACAACATACACATACAACCACATCAGGCCACAGATACAGTACATTCACCTTGCTGGTGTCAGACATCACTGTCATGCCTGATCCTCATGTGTGTGATGTACGCAGATGGCATATGGGACATGGAGCACTGCTAAGTTAACCATGTGTGGGCATAGTTGCCAGGCATCAGTAATATGGTTGCAGATGTGCAGGGGTGTCATCCGTATACCCTTCTGTGACCAGTGTCACACATTCCACATTAGGGTTTACTGTGTATACACCTCAGTGACGTGGGTCACATTCCACATTAGATATGTATTGTATGTGAACATAGTCATGGCTATGAACTGTGTCAGTAACTCACACTGTATAGCAATTGTGAAGCCACATGATGTCCTGCAATGGCTATGCACATCAGCTCAATGTGCAGTATGTCACTGCATATTTGTAGGGTGGACAGACAACATTGCATCAGCTGAAGGCCCATGTTAGTATAACACGTCCCTGCATTGGGACACCATTACCGTACTGTAGATTGGAAAGGACACCATTGTGTTACACATGTATGCATGTCATTCAACACATCAACAGAAGACATGCCATACTACATGTGATTGGCAAGGTCATACACCACACATCAGACCGGTGTACTGTACACCTGTGCTGGTCTGTGGTACCATTGTAAAGTAGGGATAGCCATGTCAAACATGTGTGTACAACCACATGCACAATGTCTGTAGACTCAGCTCAGGGGTAGGCAGAATAATGCTGAACAGACATGCATTGCTTTGGGGGAGATATGCAAGCTAGGGCTCAGGCAAACATAGTATTCAGTCGACATACCCTTCTGCTAATGCCCTCACACATAGGGGCGGTGGCCAACACAAAGCATCAGTGGCAGATGTACAAAGGTCAGCGATGGTCTGTTAACATGTGGTGTATGTTGCACACACCATGGCAGTGTGGTGCAATGGTGCAAAGTGCATGCATTGTGTTGCAGGTATGGAGCATAGGCTACTAACACAAATTGTGCAATACAAGTATGTATGCTAACCACCACTATAATTGTGTAAGGTGCATGCCGTCTGCTATAACATGTGCATGCTGCTGTGTGCAACTCAGGGATGTATGATAACTACCACTATAATTGTCTAAGCTGAATGCCATCTGCCATATCACCTGCATGTAGTGTGAGTCTGTGTGTGTCTGTCTGTGTGTCTGTCTGTGTGTGTCTGTATGTATGTGTCTGTGTGTGTGATATAAATTGTAATGTACAGTTCTTGTCTTCCCCTCCCAGGTGTTGATGTAGGTGCATTGCCCTCCTGCGGTCCACCTGATGTTAGTGTCCCCACAGACTCTAGCAGTGATGATGATAGTATGATTGAGGCGCAGGCAGGGTTGTCAGATGCTGAATCTGTGCCATTAGTTGCCATTCCACCTGTATCCTGTGTATATGTACCATATTCCACCTGCATGTGTAAGTTTCAAATTAGTCACAAGGAAATACTTTAAAACAAAATGGTCTTGCCACTGTAGCACACCACCCTGAAACCACCATCTTTTCTCCTATTTCACCACTTCACTCTTAATGCATCTCTATCACTATTCCCCTGCCTCTTCTACCTCTTCCCTTCCTCTATCTCCAAGCACTCTTAATTCTTAGTCTCAAAACAACCTACCTGTCTAGTCTGTCTCCTATATTCTACCTCCTCTACATCTCCTACTAGCCATTCCTACTTTCCTTTCTTGTTTCCAAACTCCTATGCAACTAGATCCTACCCACTTTAAATAAGAATCTGCCTAACTATTAACTCATTTTGCTCTACGCAGCTAAAATAATATTGTAATTAGTCACATTTTCTTCTGCTAATTGTTTAAAATCTTGTTTGTAACAACTCGCATACTTGTCTGCCAATTGTTAATACTCTGTATAATTGAATTGCCTGAGCAGCATTTTTTTCTCTCCAGGTCTCTGCTTGTAAGATCCTGTAGCTGATTGACTCTAGCAGTGATGATGATAGTATGATTGAGGCGCAGGCAGGGTTGTCAGGTGCTGAATCTGTGCCATTGGTTGCCATTCCACCTGTATCCTGTGTATATGTACCATATTCCACCTGTATGTGTAAGTTTCAAATTAGTCACAAGGAAATACTTTAAAACAAAATGGTCTTGCCACTGTAGCGCACCACCCTGAAACCACCATCCTTTCTCCTATTTCACCACTTCACTCTTAATGCATCTCTATCACTATTCCCCTGCCTCTTCTACCTCTTCCCTTCCTCTATCTCCAAGCACTCTTAATTCTTAGTCTCAAAACAACCTACCTGTCTAGTCTGTCTCCTATATTCTACCTCCTCTACATCTCCTACTAGCCATTCCTACTTTCCTTTCTTGTTTCCAAACTCCTATACAACTAGATCCTACCCACTTTAAATAAGCATCTGCCTAACTATTAACTCATTTTGCTCTACGCAGCTAAAATAATATTGTAATTAGTCACATTTTCTTCTGCTAATTGTTTAAAATCTTGTTTGTAACAACTCGCATACTTGTCTGCCAATTGTTAATACTCTGTATAATTGAATTGCCTGAGGAGCATTTTTTTCCCTCCAGGTCTCTGCTTGTAAGATCCTGTAGCTGATTGTTACTACTATGTTACTAAAATTTAATAAATTGTTTTCTAGTTCTGAGAAGCTGTTCTCCCAAGGTCACTGCTGAAAATGAGCCAAAAGCTCAGCCAGACTAACCCGGTTAACAAATGTAAAATAAATAAAAATAAATAAATAAATCCCCCTCATCCTCGCACACAGTTCCCCTGACTATACATACCCCATCACCACTGGCCATAGATGAAGGACAGTTGGCAGGTGGTAGCATGGAACAGGGAAGTGCGAAGACTATGGAAGGTGTGCCTGTATGCCATGATCTCAGTGAACTGACTGGTGATGTCCCCCACAGGCATTTGCCTAGTGCTGCTCATAGGAGGACCACTGGCCAACATGCCCCTGTGAAACAAAGCACATCAGCTGGAGTCACCAGACGCATATTTTGGGCTGTAATGGAGGGACAGGCATGTGCTGAATGGCACAACAGAGAAGGTCTGAGGCTTCAGAGGGCAGCTGTCCATTCATTAACTGACAACATCCAGGCAATTACAAATGCTCACCATCATCTTGCAGATGTTTTAGATAGGCGATTGGGTGACATGGTGGGAGTCTTTGACCATGGCATGTCAATCCTCGACTGTGGAATGTCTGTACTAGAACATCTGGTGGGATTGAGGTGTCTGGCATGTGGACATAGGTCAGCTACATCACCTGTTGAAGGTCTACATGAGCATGCTACTGCACATGCCCACTCCCATAGTGGCGGTAGCAGCAGTAGCAGCAGTGCAGCTGGTGCTGTGCAGTCCACACCAGGACACAGCAGGCCATGTGCACATGGTCCTGGACAGTCCCAACAGGGACACGATTCCAGTGGATATGTGTCATCAGACAGTACCCAGTCTGGAACTCTGCCTGGTAGTGCCCATGCAACCCCTGGTAGGCGCAGGTCACGTGGCCATGGCCAGACACCATGAACTGTGAAACCTGCCTTGTACAGTCTGCAGCTGTCAATAATACCCCTGTGTAGGCCAGCCACATGCCAGACCTGTATGTATGCATACACACACACACACCAGAAACAAATTTAGGGCACCACAACACACACACGCATAACATCCACACACGCCCAATGATATCACAGGCCCTAACACACGCACATCATGTCATCCAATTGTGCACCCTAGGCCTCTGGCAAACATTATCACCCTGTGCATATGAAGATACCTATGCCACATCCCAGTCATCCACACCGTTGGTGCAGGGACATGCTCATATGGTCTGATGCACAGGGTGAACATACTAGGTAGACAATTGTAGATTAATATTGTTGAGTAGTGTTGACAGGCAGCAGACATACCATGTATTACAGTTTTAGAATGCATTTTGTACATTTGACAGTATGTATCATGTGTAACAACACTAACAGCATGTTGATCTTGATGTTCTGCCTTCCTCTTTCTGGTGTAGTTGCATGTGCTGGGGGATGTCGGTGTTAGCGGTTAGTGTCCCACATGTACATGTTGACTACTCACAGGTCTGTATAACAATACCTGCATGCACTTTGTAGCTTCCACATCACAGTTATAATTTCCCATGTTTCAATTATGTTTACTGTTCTAATGATCCAAGAGCATGATAGCTGTGTATTAAGCTGCTGTGTTCATAGCTATCACATCCATAGTGGGTGACATCACAGGTATAGTTACCTAGAGCAGGGAGAAGGTAAAAGAGTGGTATAGCGGATGACAAGGGTAAAGGCCAGTAAGAATAGTGGCTTTTCATTGGGAAGCAGTAATACCCACTGCCATGACAGCATGCAAACACAGACACACCCACACACTCAGGGAGTCACAGACACAGTAACACACACACTGGCACACATACACAGTTGCCGGTGTTCGGATGAGAACCACTGCCTATGTGCATATCATCATTATAGTACTATGCAATTACAAGATGCACCACAGAGATTACACATGTACAGGTAGTCAGAATGGCCTAAGATTGAGGACTTCGACAGGGATACTACAGTGCAATGAGTGTATGTGGGGAAGGGGGGTTCATCAGTAGGCTATGTAACAACAAGTTGCACCCTAGGGTGTACATGTTAACAGGCAGTTAGAATGCCCTTCTAAGATTGATGATATCAACAGGGATACTAAATTGCATTGAGTGGATGAGGGGAAGGGACATTAACATTTCACTATTGTACAATACAGCCTCACTCCAGGGACCTGACAGCCATACACACACACACACACACACACACACACACACACACACACACACACACGCACACACACACACACACACACACACACACACACACACACTGTGGCATTCACAAAGATATACACCTATGTCACACACATACAGACACTTGACATGTGTGAGGTTCAACCACCTGCCTATGTCTTTCTTTTTACACTTCACTCTGTACTGATGTCAACAACAGTGTTCAGGTGAGTGAAAACATGTGGGATGTATTCCCAACCATAAGTGACATATATGGACACACACACATCCACATGTGCCAGTACTATGAATCAAACACCTGCCTATCTCATGATAGGTATTACAGAAGTACAGCACTATCGCATTTGCTACAAAGCTTACTGACTCTTTCCTTTGCCAACTCTTCTGATATATGCATAATATATGCACAGAGGAGGTATTACTGTTACAGGTGTCAAGAGGTTTGCCATCAGTGTCACCCTTACTGCATTCTACATTGTCTGCCTTCCACTTCAATTAACAAAACCAGACCTTAGCAGTTACACAGGTTATTGTAGGAATGGTTGTAACACACCAGTGAGCTGTCCTCAGTAATCATTATCACATTTACCACACACACCTCATGTTTACTGGAAGAGTGCCAGCAATGTGCTCTGTTAGGCTTGGCAGTGCACTCACTCAAGCATGTGTGAGGTCTGTGGATTGTAAACATCTCACTCCAGCACTTACTGGCTATTGTGGTACTAAGGCTAATGTCCAGACAGCACACAGCATGCATGGCTTGCAATTGTAGACATGGGGTATATGTAGGAGCTGTGGCCACACATGGCTGTACATGTCATGAACACATCACCTATTACTACTCAGGAACATACAGAGCAGAGCTGGATTTCCCTGAGTCTGTCAATAAAGGCCTTGTGTATGTCCTATGATCCTGTTATTTTGGGTATGTTTGTAGGCATTGCATTAGGTGGACATGTCTAATGACATACATGCCACATGGGTTGTTGTATGATATGATAGGTGTCATGGGTGACCAGTAGAGAGGGAACATTACCTCTGTTAACATAGTTATCAAACCTTATGTACTGTTAGCATGTTATCTGCCATGTGCATGTGTGTGATGACTGTAGCCACCTGTATATAGAAAGGATAACAAAAGCTATGATAATGACATATATGCTGTATGAGTGTGGGATGTACATATCCAGGGCAGGTACAGTTAGGTCATACCCAATCATGAGGGCGTTGTTTGCTGGTGTACAGCAACAGTCAACTGTGTTAATATTGACAACATTTGAGGGACCCTGGTATGTGTACAACTGAGCTGGTTACAAACAGTGGTATTATTGCATGGAATAACACATTATGCAGCTGTGTCTGTACATGGGTACTTTGCACAGTTGATGTAGGCCTAAGTACAGTCCACCAATCAAAGGTTATCTGGTGGTCTCCTATACTATGTCATACCACATATGGATGAGTGTTGGTTGTCTGGGGACAAGGTGGTGGATATATATGAGGATACAACCTAGAATGCAGCATTTGCCACTGCTAGCTGTACCTGACTCATCTGTGATGAGTTATGTTGGAGCAGTGGTCTTTACATGTGAGTAGCCTTTATGAATATGTGGACACCACCACCTGGAATGGTCCATACCAATCTTATGGCCCACATGTCTGGATCTGAGTGCAATTGTGTACTACAGAGCCTTCAGCCAGGTGTTCCTCTCTGCACATATGTCACTATTCCCCATTGTAGGTTCTACATTGAGCAAATGGATTACTAAAGCCACACATCTAGCACTGGCTAGCATAAGCATCCAATGGAATTGTTTTGTAGGTCTCAGGGTGTTACTTCTATGTGTAGGACATTTGCCTTGGAATGCGACTATATGGGTAAATGTGACCTAGGTAATATCCACACACACTTGAAACATGGATGCATGTGTTCTATGTCGAAGGCTTGTCATTCAGTCATGACAGCCCAGAATGACAGACACTGGAGAACCTCATAATTACAGCAGGACATTGGTTCATTGTTTTGGTCTAGCAGTTGCCACTCGTACCATGACATCACTGCAAGTGGCAGTAATGTGCTTGGTTTCAAATGCCACATGAAAGGAGACGGGCAGCAGCAGAAATTGTGTATATAACTAATGTGAGATATACTTAGGGTAGCAGTCCTGCTAATAATGACAACTACTAACGCAGCCGGGAGAGGTTATCTTGACACCTGCACCTCAGTACCATTACACAATGTGGCTCACACATTATGCTTGCACATGCCACTGTTCCAAGTATAATGCCACTGTCCACAACCTGCTATCAATGTATGCTTTTCAGGGCAGCAAGGTGTGCGACACATGCTGTAGGTAGCATCCCCCTGTGTGTCCCAGTTAACCTATTGTCTGTCACGTCCACACATGCATGATTGTGTATACTTAACATATATGTGTCAGTACTTCATGTACCCGTATGCATGTGTATCACACAGCACATATACAGATATATCATTTACGGGCCACATACAGGTATCTGGTAGCAATCCAGTATGATGTGCATATATACTGACAGGTTGGATGTACATAGCTGTAAACCTGTGTGTTTAAAAAAGGAGCCCATTACAACATGTTCTGTACATGTAAGTATATGAGCACGCACACTGTGGCCTTATATGATTAGAATCAAAGTGCATCCCAAACAGTCCTGTGCTACTAAGTGTATGAGCGTACCCACTGCTGCCTTCAGAAATATGAATCAGTGCATCCAACAAGCCCTTTGTTACTAAGTGTATGAGCATGCCCAGTATAACCTTGTGTAGTTGTAGTCATAGTGCATCCTAAATGGCCCTGTGCTACTAAGTGTATGAGCATGCCCACTGTCACCTTGTGTCATTGGAGTCAATACATCCAAACAAGTTCTGTGATTCTATGTGTATGAGCATGACCACTGTAACACTGTATGGTGATAGTAGTACATTCCACAGATGGGCATACTCCAGTTCAGGTTCCTGTTGTGCTACAACTATACCTCTCAGGCCTACCTATGTACTACCTGCAGATGATGTGTCTTGTTTGTGCATACAGGTAATGGACACCTTCTTTAAACATACAGGTCTACAGCTATGTACTTCATGACTGTCAGTATCCCTGTTGTTGTCCTCAATCTTAGAAGGGCATTCTGACTGCCTTGGAATGTGTAATCTCTGTGGTGCATCTCCTAACTGCATAATACTGTAATAGTGATCTGTAGATAGGCAGGAGATATGATCCCACCACTGGCAACTGTGTGCGTGTGTTTGTGTGTCTGTGTCAGCAAATGGCTCGGGGTGTGTGTGTGTGTGTGTGTGTGTGTGTGTGTGTGTGTGTGTGTGTGTGTGTCAGCAAATGGCTGTGTGTGTGTATTTGTGTCTGCATCCTGTCATGACAGCAGGTTTTGCTACATTCCAAACAGATACCACCTTTTGCATTGGCCTTTATCCTTGTCAGCTGCTAAACCTCTCTCTTCCCACCTCCACCCTCCCCACTGCAAGTAATCAGTCCTGTGATGTCACCCAGCTCAGAAGTAGAATCAGAGTAAGTGTAATTTTATGTGTTCTGTGGTACATACCCCAATTGCATACCACTGTGCTAGTTACCTTTGCATAGGCAAGATGTGTATGCACAATACTGGCAAGTGTGTGCATGTTTATGTGTGTGACTACCCTGTAGCCAGGCATACACATGTGTAATGTCTTTTAACATGCTGCCCACCATGGTAGCCATCTGTGGTGACTGGTGTCTACAAATTATTACATAGTTAGGAATGGTAAAGAATACACAGTAAAGAATGACTACAGTTGGGTATGTTATTTTTTTCTGTGCCATTGTCGAGCAGTGACACAGAAGTGGTTGCCGGGTTGTAAATCCATACCCATCATTCCCCCACCCAAACTCCATAATACCTGGGGTAGCTTACATTAGCCATCATTCCACACCCCAAACTCCACATACACAACAACCATCCCTTCTCTGGTGAACTGATTAAGATTTAAATATTTTAACACAAGAGATGCCTCTGTTTTGTGTACACGTCAGTTCCTTTGGAACCCTTCTGTGTCACAAAGGGTGTTCAGACGTGTGTGTGTGTGTGTGTGTGTGTGTGTGTGTGTGTGTGTGTGTGTATATATATATATATATATATATATATATATATATGGCTATAGCTGTGTCTATGTATATACATATATATATATATATATATATATATATATATATATATATATATATATCTATATATATATATATATATATATATATATATATATATATATATATATATGTGTGTGTGTGTGTGTGTGTGTGAAAACACATCCCGTAGGTGCATATATATATATATATATATATGTAGTTATGACAGTTGTACAGATGTAGACTTGTCTTTGTTGTTTCACAGACTACAGTGCATTCAAGGGTACTGTACGTATGTACACAAGGTAACTGTCCCATTTGTTTTCAGTACTGTGGAATACCTGCAGTAAGATGTGCATTATAATATCCATGCAGCATGTATACAACCTTGATGGCTTGCTGGTATGTCCAGTGACCTCAATGTGCATGATCCAGGCTTCAAGACCTGCAGGCCTTGTTGATACTGTCAATTAGGACTGAATAAGGCAGTTGTAAGTGGATGTAAATGTGTTTTTGTGACAGTAAGGGACAGGCACACACAGGTAACAGACATGTAAAACTCGCAGCACACTTGAAATGCCCTTCTTTGGCAATCCTGCTGATGTCACCCACCTACAAATACACTTCTGGGAGTGTTGTAACCTAGTAATCTCTGTGGTGCATGCTGTAACTGTGTAATGCTGTAGTGTGATAAACCAGTTTGGTAGGTGTTTTAATCACATACAGATCAACTGTGTGTGTGTCTGTCTGAGAAAGAAACAATACTTATTAGAGTATGCACACTCTTTACAATTCACATACTCATCTTTGGCAATCCTGCTGATGTTACCCACCTAGACATATATCTCTGGGACTAATGTAACCCAGTATTCTCCATAGCGCATGCTGTAACTGTGTAACTCTGTAGTGTGATAAACTAGTTAGGTAGGGATTCTATTCCAAGACAAGCCAATTGTGTGTGTGCTTGTCTGCCTGAGAAAGAAACAATGCTCTTTAGAGTATGCACACTCTTTACAATTCACATAACCACCTTTGGCAATCCTGCCATTTGATGAGTCTTATGGGTTCCTTACTGTAGACATTAAAGATCTATATACTGTTATTCCACATAGTGTGGGCATGGAATGGGTTAGGGATTTTTTACTGGCAAAACAGATTCCAGGGAAAGATATAGACCTGATTATTTCCCTTTTGGACATTGTTCTTAATAACAACTATTTTATGTTCAAAGGTGAATTGTTTTTACAAAAATCAGGTGTGGCCATGGGTTCACTGTGTGGTGATAGTTTTGCCAATTCGGTGATGGCCTTTTGGGAACGTACTTATCTTTTCCCTCATCATCTTTTTAAAGATATGGTCATCTGGTACACTCAGTACCAAGATGACATGTTCTTTATTATTAAAGGTAATCAAGATGATGCCCAGAATTTAGTTAAAACCATGTCCACATTTACGTCTTTTCTTGAGTTTACATCTAACTTCAATAATGAAACAATTAATTTTTTAGATATTTTTTTGAGCAAAGATGTGTTGAATAATAGATATAGGACTTCAATATATCATAAGCCCTTTTACAGTAATTCCTTTTTACACTTTGCAAGTAACCACCCGCACTTTCAAAAAAGAGGGGTGGTGAAAGGCCAACTGGTCAGAGCTTCAAGAATGTGTTCCCACGATGATGATTTTGTCATAGAATGTAATTTCTTATATAATATGTTTAATAATCGTGGTATCCTATATCGTTGGTTAATTCTTTAATACAAGAAGTTACTTTTAAAACGTCAAGGAAGCTTTTGGGTCCTATTTTAACCAACACTTGGGCTACTGTGTATGCAGGTAATGATGATGTTAAACCGAGAATCCAGCATGGAAGGACGGCCCTAAGGGATAACAGTAAATATATAACCGTTTTTTTTAACACAATTTAATGACATTTCACATGAAGTTAGACAAATATTATATTCTAACTGGGGTCTTATTACCCAAGAATTAACTTTAAATAGAGTTCTTGGACGTAGACCGTTGGTAGCTTTTAGAAAAGGACCTAGTTTAAAGAGATTATTTGAGGTGCCACATCAAAAGCATACAAATGTTAGAGGTATGTTTAAATGTGGCAGATGTAAATATTGCAAATATATCTTAACAGGTCCTTTCTTTTGTATTATTGCATTCCAGTATTCTATACAAGATAAATATAATTGTGAAAGTCAAGGTATTGTATATTTAGCTAAGTGTAAATTGTGTCCTGTATTTTATCTAGGGAAAACTGAGCGTCACCTTAAACAACGTATATATGAACATGTTTACGCTATCTCTAGAAATATTCAGACTAATGCATTGGCAAGACATATTAATGAATTTAGTACACATAGCTTTCAGTTTGTGGTAGTACAAAGTGTCCCTAGGAATCCTAGAGGTGGCCCATGGCATGTTAAACTAGAAGAACAAGAGTTGTTGTGGCAATTATGCACGAATGCATATGTTTATCCTGGTATCAATGCTATGTGTTCCATTAAATGTATACTTAGATTAACAGCTTTGGAATGGTAATTGTAGTAGGTAAATTAGAAATGTTGAAAAATCAATGAAGTGATATTTATTTTCATAGTATATTTGATGCAATATATATATTTTATTTTAAAATATATATCCTTTTATGTGTTAATGGAGAATATTAGTTGTTTTATACAAACATACTTTTAGGTTTTATGATTTTAGAAGTATGTACTTTAAGATATTGTATTTCATAATGTTTTGGGTAGGTTTAATAGTATGATTAATTAATTAATTGTTTAATTTGTGTATTTGATGTTATTTTTTGTATTTAAGCAGTTCATTTTTTCAGTGTATTTGTCTGAGGAAGTGCACATATTGAGGGTGCATGAAAGCGCTTACCAATAAATTTGTGGACGTGTTTTTGTGAACTGTGGATTTCTTCTTTCTTCCTGCTTGGCATTTTACAGTCATTTGGTTTTGGTTTTATTTGTGGTTATGGCAGAAAGCAGCAGTATTTCAGTCGCAATTGTTGTTCACCACAAGCCCTATCCATCAGTCTATTAATGAGGTCACTAATTCTAATCCACAAACAGATGCTATTGGCACCCTTACAGCTTTGGTTCAACAGCTTACCCAGAAAGTGGACGACCTGCCGAAGAGAATGTCTGAACAAGTGAATCAAGTAGCTGTTAGACCTAAATTGGGTGCTGTTTTCAACACCGACAGTTTAGTTTCTTCTGGTCCCAGCACATCTTTGCTTACCCCCGCTCAGCGAGAAGGTACAGCACAGCAGCATGTTGCTATGGATTCAACTAGTAATAATCAAATTAACAATAACAACAATTCTTTTGGTGCCCTAAGTAATTCTTCTACTAATAATTTGAATCATATGGAGACGACCGACAATTTTCAAGCCGGTCTTCCCCTCTTGCAGAATTTTCTCATTTTGCCGAATATGTTTAATGGCACTGACATGGGAAATTCTCCACAAGTTAGGGCATCACAAGAACCAGTCAATGATATTGCCCTATGTCTTAAAGACTTTGATTCTAAATTACTAAAGTTTAAAAAACTACAAACCGAAATCTTGTATCTTAGAGAATGTATCAAGTTACAAATAATACCTAAGGGTTTGCGACAGTGGAAATATCCATCGGGTGTAGTTAAGAATTCTTAGTTTCACCAACAACTCATTCAGTTTTTTGACAAACAAGGTATAGCATTTTTAGAATTACTTATTAAACAGTATGAGAAACAGATGCTTGATTTACAACCACAACTGGAGGCATTGGACAACGGTATTATTTCTGATTTAGACTTTGCTCATTATCAATACGATTATAAGCGTATTTTTTCCAGTATTGAATCTTTATTGTCTAAGATTCATGAGACTAAAATCCGTAAAATTAATAGAGATAAGCTTGCTTATCAGCAGTGTCGAGCTTACCCTGATCCACTGTATATTTCAAATCAAGATTTTGTGCGTTCACCAGTTTCCAAGGAAACCAACACAACAGCTTTGTATGCTTCTGATGACATCACGGACTCGCCGCAAATGAGTAATACAGCCATGAACAATGGGGTTCGACGTAGCGACAGAATCAAAAATAAAAACAATAATCAACAGCCTTCAAATAACATTAATAATAATCAGGGTTTTCACAGGAATGGTTCCAAGATGACATCTTATGTGACCGGTTCCAACAAATCCCAGTGCCAATAACGCAAAAGGAACAATCGGCGCAGGAGGTAACTACGACGGACATCATTGACAATTTAACCATTTTGCATAGTATTAATGGTGATTTTAATGTTTACAATTTTTCCTCCATGGCTATTACACAAGATATGGTAGAATTTTTGACAAAATGGTTCAATTTTGTACCAAATTTGAAGCCTAACCTTGGCCATTTGTTATGTGACTTGAAAGTTTTTGTTCGAAAACTTAACTTAAGCATACTGTTTAGTAATTCTAGTTATTCTTCAACAAGTGAATATGTGTCAAGTACTTTTAACCCTCCTTTGGATATTAATTTAGCAGCTTTTGAAAAGATTACAGAGATTCACTTTAGGTCTTTGGTAACTAATTATTATCGCAAAGCTGACATCTGTAAGTGTAACATCTCATTGGAACAAAAGGAGTTTATTGCGTATGTTAATGCTCATAATATTCATGTCATGCAACCAGATAAGGGTGGTGGTGCAATGTTTATGGATGAGGCTGATTATGTGAATAGGATGTATAAGATGTAACTTACACCTAATTATGTCAAAGTATCACTAAATTAATTTAATCAAGCATACCAACGTGTGAAATCACAGTTAAGTGATTTATTTATTGATGTCATCATCTCCATAGACACTTACCATTATCTAACTATGCCCACCCCTTTAACACCAGTTATTTTTGGAGTACCCAAGCTCCATAAGAATATGCATGACCCTCCTTTGCGACTCATTATAGATGGCCACAATTCTATTATGTATGCTTGTGCAAAATGGGTCGATTCAAGGTTAAAAGATGTATTAAAAACAGAAATCCAAATCTGCCATGATTCATGGTATGTTTTGGAATATTTAAACAAAATACCATTTGATGAGTCTTATGGGTTCCTTACTGTAGACATTAAAGATTTATATACTGTTATTCCACATAGTGTGGGCATGGAATGGGTTAGGGATTTTTTACTGGTAAAACAGATTCCAGGGAAAGATATAGACCTGATTATTTCCGTTTTGGACATTGTTCTTAATAACAACTATTTTCTGTTCAAAGGTGAATTGTTTTTACAAAAATCAGGTGTGGCCATGGGTTCACCGTGTGGTGGCAGTTTTGTCAATTTGGTGATGGCCTTTTGGGAACGTACTTATCTTTTCCGTCATCATCTTTTTAAAGATATGGTCATCTGGTACACTCGGCACCAAGACGACATGTTCTTTATTATTAAAGGTAATCATGATGATGCCCAGAATTTAGTTAAAACCATGTCCACATTTACGTCTTTTCTTGAGTTTACATCTAACTTCAATAATGAAACGATTCATTTTTTAGATATTTTTTTGAGCAAAGACGTGTTGAATAATAGATATAGGACTTCAATATATCGTAAGCCCTTTTACAGTAATTCCTTTTTACACTTTGCAAGTAACCACCTACACTTTCAAAAAAGAGGGGTGGTGAAAGGCCAGCTGGTCATAGCTTCAAGAATCTGTTCCTATGATGATGATTTTGTCATAGAATGTAATTTTTTATATAATATGTTTAATAATCGTGGGTATCCTATATCGTTGGTTAATTCTTTAATACAAGAAGTTACTTTTAAAAGGTCAAGGAAGCTTTTCGGTCCTATTTTAACCAACACTTGGGCTACTGTGTATGCAGGTAATGATGATGTTAAACCAAGAATCCAGCATGGAGGGATGGCCCTAAGGGATAATAGTAAATATATAACCGTTTTTTTTAACACAATTTAATGACATTTCACATGAAGTTAGACAAATATTATATTCTAACTGGGGTCTTATTACCCAAGAATCAACTTTAAATAGAGTTCTTGGACATAGACCGTTGGCAGCTTTTAGAAAAGGACCTAGTTTAAAGAGATTATTTGAGGTGCCACATCAAAAGCATACAAATGTTAGAGGTATGTTTAAATGTGGCAGATGTCAATATTGCAAATATATCTTAACAGGTCCTTTCTTTTGTATTAATGGATTCCAATATTCTATACAAGATAAATATAATTGTGAAAGTCAAGGTATTGTATATTTAGCTAAGTGTAAATTGTGTCCTGCATTTTATCTAGGGAAAACTGAGCTTCAACGTAAACAATGTATATATGAACATGTATACGCTATCTCTAGAAATATTCGGACCAATGCATTGGCAAGACATATTAATGAATTTAGTACTCATAGCTTTCAGTTTGTGGTAGTACAAAGTGTCCCTAGGAATCCTAGAGGTGGTCCATGGCATCTTAAACTTGAAGAACAAGAGTTGTTGTGGCATTTACGCACGAATGCATATGTTTATCCTGGTATCAATGATATGTGTTCCATGAAATGTATACTTAGATTAAAAGCTTTGGAACGGTAATTGTAGGTAAATTAGGAATGTTAAAAAAATCAATGAAGTGATATTTATTTTCATAGTATATTTGATGTAATTTATATATTTTATTTTAAAATATATATCCTTTTATGTGTTAATGGAGAATATTAGTTGTTTTATACAAACATACTTTTAGGTTTTATGATTTTAGAAGTATGTACTTTAAGGTGTTGTATTTCATAATGTTTTGGGTAGGTTTAATAGTATGATTAATTAATTAATTGTTTAATTTGTGTATTTGATGTTATTTTTTGTATTTAAGCAGTTCATTTTTTCAGTGTATTTGTCTGAGGAAGTGCACATATTGAGGGTGCATGAAAGCGCTTACCAATAAATTTGTGGACGTGTTTTTGTGAACTGTGGATTTCTTCTTTCTTCCTGCTTGGCATTTTACAGTCGTTTGGTTTTGGTTTTATTTGTGGTTATGGCGGAAAGCAGCAGTATTTCAGTCACAATTGTTGTTCACCACAAGCCCTATCCATCAGTCTAATAATGAGGCCACTAATTCTAATCCACAAACGGATGCTATTGGCACCCTTACAGCTTTGGTTCAACAGCTTACCCAGAAAGTGGACGACCTGTCGAAGAGAATGTCTGAACAAGTGAATCAAGTAGCTGTTAGACCCAAATTGGGTGCTGTTTTCAACACCGGCAGTTTAGTTTCTTCTGGTCCCAGCACATCTTTGCTTACCCCCGCTCAGCGAGAAGGTACAGCACAGCAGCATGTTGCTATGGATGCAACTAGTAATAATCAAATTAACAATAACAACAATTCTTTTGGTGCCGTAAGTAATTCTTCTACTAATAATTTGAATCATGTGGAGACGACCGACAATTTTCAAGCCGGTCTTCCCCTCTTGCAGAATTTTCTCATTTTGCCGAATATGTTTAATGGCACTGACATGGGCAATTCTCCACAAGTTAGGGCATCACAAGAACCAGTCAATGATATTGCCCTATGTCTTAAAGACTTTGATTCTAAATTACTAAAGTTTAAAAAACTGCAAACCGAAATCTTGTATCTTAGAGAATGTTATCAAGTTACAGATAACACCTAAGGGTTTGCGACAGTGGAAATATCCATCGGGTGTAGTTAAGAATTCTTAGTTTCACCAACAACTCATTCAGTTTTTTGACAAACAAGGTATAGCATTTTTAGAATTACTTATTAAACAGTATGAGAAACAGATGCTTGATTTACAACAACAACTGGAGGCATTGGACAATGGTATTATTTCTGATTTAGACTTTGTTCGTTATCAATACGATTATAAGCGTATTTTTTCCAGTATTGAATCTTTATTGTCTAAGATTCATGAGACTAAAATCCATAAAATTAATAGAGATAAGCTCGCTTATCAGCAGTGTCGAGCTTACCCTGATCCACTGTATATTTCAAATCAAGATTTTGTGCGTTCTCCAGTTTCCAAGGAAACCAACACAACAGCTTTGTATGCTTCTGATGACATCACGGACTCGCCGCAAATGAGTAATACAGCCATGGACAATGGGGTTCGACGTAGCGACAGAATCAAAAATAAAAACTATAATCAACAGCCTTCAAATAACATTAATAATAATCAGGGTTTTCACAGGAATGGTTCCAAGATGACATCTTATGTGACCGGTTCCAACAAATCCCAGTGCCAATAACGCAAAAGGAACAATCGGCGCAGGAGGTAACGACGGACATCATTGACAATTTAACCATTTTGCATAGTATTAATTGTGATTTTAATGTTTACAATTTTTCCTCCATGGCTATTACACAAGATATGGTAGAATTTCTGACAAAATGCTTCAATTTTGTACCAAATTTGAAGCCTAACCTTCGCCGTTTGTTATGTGACTTGAAAGTTTTTGTTCGAAAACTTAACTTAAGCATACTGTTTAGTAATTCTAGTTATTCTTCAACAAGTGAATATGTGTCAAGTACTTTTAACCCTCCTTTGGATATTAATTTAGCAGCTTTTGAAAAGATTACAGAGATTCACTTTAGGTCTTTGGTAACTAATTATTATCGCAAAGCTGACATCTATAAGTGTAACATCTCATTGGAACAAAAGGAGTTTATTGCGTATGTTAAAGCTCATAATATTCGTGTCATGCAACCAGATAAGGGTGGTGGTGCAGTGTTTATGGATGAGGCTGATTATGTGAATAGGATGTATAAGATGTAACTTACACCTAATTATGTCAAAGTATCACTAAATGAATTTAATCAAGCATACCAATGTGTGAAATCACAGTTAAGTGATTTATTTATTGATGCCATCATCTCCATAGACACTTACCATTATCTAACTATGCCCACCCCTTTAACACCAGTTATTTTTGGAGTACCCAAGCTCCATAAGAATATGCATGACCCTCCTTTGCGACCCATTATAGATGGCCACAAATCTATTACGTATGCTTGTGCAAAATGGGTCGATTCAAGGTTAAAAGATGTATTAAAAACAGAAATCCAAATCTGCTGCAATTCATGGTATGTTTTGGAATATTTAAACAAAATACCATTTGATGAGTCTTATGGGTTCCTTACTGTGGACATTAAAGATTTATATACTGTTATTCCACATAGTGTGGGCATGGAATGGGTTAGGGATTTTTTACTGGTAAAACAGATTCCAGGGAAAGATATGGACCTGATTATTTCCCTTTTGAACATTGTTCTTAATAACAACTATTTTATGTTCAAAGGTGAATTGTTTTTACAAAAATCAGGTGTGGCCATGGGTTCACCGTGTGGTGGCAGTTTTGCCAATTCGGTGATGGCCTTTTGGGAACGTACTTATCTTTTCCCTCATCATCTTTTTAAAGATATGGTCATCTGGTACACTCGGCACCAAGATGACATGTTCTTTGTTATTAAAGGTAATCATGATGATGCCCAGAATTTAGTGAAAACCATGTCCACATTTACGTCTTTTCTTGAGTTTACATCTAACTTCAATAATGAAACGATTCATTTTTTAGATATTTTTTTGAGCAAAGACATGTTGAATAATGGATATAGGACTTCAATATATCGTAAGCCCTTTTACAGTAATTCCTTTTTACACTTTGCAAGCAACCACCCACACTTTCAAAAAAGAGGGGTGGTGAAAGGCCAGCTGGTCATAGCTTCAAGAATCTGTTCCCACTATGATGATTTTGTCATAGAATGTAATTTCTTATATAATATGTTTAATAATCGTGGGTATCCTATATCGTTGGTTAATTCTTTAATACAAGAAGTTACTTTTAAAAGGTCAAGGAAGCTTTTGGGTCCTATTTTAACCAACACTTGGGCTACTGTGTATGCAGGTAATGATGATGTTAAACCAAGAATCCAGCATGGAGGGATGGCCCTAAGGGATAACAGTAAATATATAACCAGTTTTTTAACACAATTTAATGACATTTCACATGAAGTTAGACAAATATTATATTCTAACTGGGGTCTTATTACCCAAGAATCAACTTTAAATAGAGTTCTTGGACGTAGACCGTTGGCAGCTTTTAGAAAAGGTCCTAGTTTAAAGAGATTATTTGAGGTGCCACATCAAAAGCATACAAATGTTAGAGGTATGTTTAAATGTGGCAGATGTAAATATTGCAAATATATCTTAACAGGTCCTTTCTTTTGTATTAATGGATTCCAATATTCTATACAAGATAAATATAATTGTGAAAGTCAAGGTATTGTATATTTAGCTAAGTGTAAATTGTGTCCTGTATTTTATCTAGGGAAAACTGAGCTTCAACTTAAACAACGTATATATGAACATGTATACGCTATCTCTAGAAATATTCAGACCAATGCATTGGCAAGACATATTAATGAATTTAGTACTCATAGCTTTCAGTTTGTGGTAGTACAAATTGTCCCTAGGAATCCTAGAGGTGGCCCATGGCATCTTAAACTTGAAGAACAAGAGTTGTTGTGGCAATTACGCACGAATGCATATGTTTATCCTGGTATCAATGATATGTGTTCCATGAAATGTATACTTAGATTAAAAGCTTTGGAACGGTAACTGAAGGTAAATTAGGAATTTTAAAAAAATCAATGAAGTGATATTTATTTTCATAGTATATTTGATGTAATTTATATATTTGATTTTAAAATATATATCCTTTTATGTGTTAATGGAGAATATTAGTTGTTTTATACAAACATACTTTTAGGTTTTATGATTTTAGAAGTATGTACTTTAAGGTGTTGTATTTCATAATGTTTTGGGTAGGTTTAATAGTATGATTAATTAATTAATTGTTTAATTTGTATAATTGATGTTATTTTTTGTATTTAAGCAGTTCATTTTTTCAGTGTATTTGTCTGAGGAAGTGCACGTATTGAGGGTGCATGAAAGCACTTGCCAATAAATTTGTGGACGTGTTTTTGTGAACTGTGGATTTCTTCTTTCTTCCTGCTTGGCGTTTTACAATCCTGCTGATGTCACCCAGCCAGAAATACACCTCTGGGATGACTGTAACCCAGTATTTGCCATAGCACGTGCTGTAATTGAGTAATGCTGTAATATGCTAAACTAGTTAGGTAGGGGTTCTATTCCAAGACATGGAAGGTGTGTGTTTGACATTCAGAGTCTGTGTGGAGGTGTCTGTGAGTGTCTAACCACTGGACATGTTGGCTAGCTAATTTTGTAGTTTTTCTATATGGTGTCCGTATTATATCTCACAATGTCCACCTCATGAGGAGTACAGATGTCAGTCAGCCAAGGGACTGTGTTGGCAAGCCATACCCCTACATCTGGCAATAGGCCTGGTGAACAAAGTATGCATCCCTATTATTACCCGGAATACATTCTGAACCCATGTGTCATACACAAACACACTTGCCTAGAATATCTCGCTATGTTGCTAGCACCCTGCACATTGATGACAGATAGTAGGCATGGTGTGATTGCAATGGGCTGCAGAAGGCATGGCACCTTGTCCAGCAGTAGAATAGACACATAATTGAGGACAATGAGCTTTCACTATGTTCCCCACTGGATGCCTGCAACATATGTGGTGCCATCACATGTGATCCACAAAGGCCATACAATGCCTTACACACATGCCCTGTATGGACAGATGCCACTGACACCAGGGAGTACCTGTATCATGCTATCAATGCAGGTGCAGGGTCAACCTGCTGCCTATAAGCAGGTCCTGCAACACCATGCCAGTATTGGCATATTTGAGGATAACAGTCTGTGTACACAACATGTGCCAGCCAAACCAGGTACACTTGTACATGTCACTGTATATTATTGTGGAACGTGCACATCCCAGGCAATGTCCATGTCAAGGACTATCAAACACAGACATGGCATGCATTGCAAAGCAATGGCCATACACAATGGTAACCAGGATGACAGGACAGTTCATACAATACCATCTGTGTGGGACATTGCAGACACTACACCCCTGAACCACACTACACACCATTGTCGGGTGGAGTGATGCCAAGGATTGCCCCTCACCCAGCCTTATACAGCCATCTTGCACAGCCAACCACTACACACCCATGAAGCAATGCACACATGCATGTCAGTACTGGCACCTTGTGTCTGAGTGTGGGGTATGAAGCTCCCAACCACAGTCACACCCAGTATAACTCCCATTGGCCTACAGACTGATGTCAGACACGTTCACATACCCTAACCCACAGAACCTCCAGATATCCCCTGTGGTGAATGTAGTACCTGTGCTTTACTGCAATGTGGCAAACTAACTAGTTAGGAAGTGTATTTGTGAGCCTGGCAAAGTGTGGCAATGTGTCTGAGTCCCTTAGAAAGTGTGGTTGTGTTGACAATGACATCCGTTCATGTGGACAGCCATGTGTGCTGCACCTAGTGTATGTCTACTGTATCTCTGTTGCAGATGTCGCTCACCAGCACACATATATGCTCTTACAGCACACCACCACATCAGCTTTGTAGCACATGGAGTAACTGCATGCATTTGTAATAGTAATGGCTAGTCAATCAGGGGTTTGAACCCCTGTACTTGTAGGTGTGTGACAAACAATGTTTAGGTTTTAGTCTCCAAGCCCTTCTCTGATGTACTTTGCCACTGTCTGTCCCTCCCACACACTCTCTGGTGGATTTGGTGTTGTACACCTGCTCAGAAGCAGCTTGTGTTTTGTAAGTGATGGTCATGATCAGGTGATGGCCTCTGCACCTATTGCAGTCCTCCTCTAGCTGATTGCATGTGGAACAGCTGTGGTGATGCTCCCATAACCAATTGCATGGAAACACAGTACAATATCTAGGAACATCATGTTAGTATTTGCCCATGACAATCACTGTGAGTGGAACCTGGATCTGGAGTTTGGTAAACGGCATCACAGATGATATCTGGATATTCCTCAAACAACATACACAGTGGAAAATAGCCTAAAGACAGGTGGGTGATGTGCTAGACATGACTACAGCATGTAAGTGTAGCTATGTGTCATTGAGACTACTGCCAGTTTTACAAGTTGGGTGTGGTAATGGCTATTTTGCATGTTTTAAAACTGAAAAGACAGTGCTCTGCTTGTGAGGGCACCCCCATCTGTAGGGACATCTGTGGACAGGTCAGTGTGTGGAACCATTTATTTCCTGTGTTACTCACTGAACACACATCTGTGAACTGCAGAAGCATAGTGTGAGGATTGCAGTCGGTACATGGTGATAGTGATGAGAGTTACTGCCATCGCATCCCTGACTGAACATATGTCACATGAAACAGTGGTATGACAGTCACTGTCTGAGGTTCTCACAGTGACATGCCAATAATGGGCGACTGTTCATAGCTGCAGTCACAAGTCTTTGTACAGATGTCATGCAGTATATATGCATGTGTTGTGCTCCCACTGCAAATGTATCCCATCTGATGTGTTGGGTTGATAGTCATATCTATGCATGCTGTTATAAGTAATCGTGAATGCTGTTGACTATTATTAAGCCATATCTGTGTTAAAACTGCAACACCATAGGCTGTATGGATTTGGAAGTCCAAGCAGAATCTCTGTCTGACTTCAGCTGGCCATGGCACCAGGCACCAGCACATGTGGGGCCCAGCCTTGGACCTCCACCTCTGTTGGCTCTGCACCATCTTCTGGCGGAACCATCACTGAGGATAGGGCTTGTCCCCCCTGGGAGCAGGTCCAGACAGGAACCTGTCCACTGTCGTTCAGTCCCGAATGTGGTGCATAGAGGCTCAATAATGGGTTTCAAGGCGAGATACGCCAGCTCGAGGGCAGAGTGTCACATTTAGAGGGTGAGCCTGCCCCTCCTAGACAGCCCCCAGCACAGCCACCTTTGCGGCTGTTTTGGTGCAGTGGTGGCTGTCCATGACTGGGGAACTCTGTCCTACTGTTTCCATCTGGGGTCTCATGGGCTTGTGACTGCCGACCAGCCCTCCCTGTCTAAGGTGTATCCCCCCGCATGTGTCATATACTGACCCTGTATGCTGTCTTGTCTGTCATCCTACCCAACCTATCCTCCACGAGCATACCTACTCTCCTTCCCCCACATCTCACTCTCACCCTATGGAAACAAAAGGCCAATCTATTCCTAGAACAATATTTGCCCCATACATAGCTGTCCATTTCACACACATGTCCACTGGACACATGTAACCTTTTTAATTTGCATCACAACATACTCCAGTTGTCCTCACCCCTGTCTCTCAGACACACAATCCTGGTATGCACATGACTCCTAAAGTTTCCGGGTCACGTGATGCAGATGACCCCATTGTACACACAACACTATCGTCCCTCTATGGTTACCCCATTTACCTTTTTCATGATGATGATGTCGCACACAGCACCTTTAAAGAGTACTGTTCTCACATAGTGACTGGACAGGAACTGTTGTGTTAATGCAAATAAAATGCACAGAGTGTATTTGGCCAATGTACAAATGTTTGCGTGTATTAATGACACATGTCTATCTGAGGGAGTCTTGATATTACATAGGACAACACCACTACATAATACAGGTGTTGCAGGTGTTTCCCTTTTCATTCCTTTGTAATGTTTTGTTGTCACATGGGATGTTCTTGATATATCTATTTATGTATGTATCTATATCTGGACATAAACACACACACATACATCTACATTATGGAATACATTTCCTATAATGTTGAATGACTGTGCTGAATGATATGTTTCTGATAACATCCACTGTCTGTATATCTGCCATGGCTTAGTGATAAATCTCATTGGCTGTGGTGTGCAGGGTCCTGGTTTCGAGCCTTGCAGAGGCTGTTTATTTTGTTGCAGGGCAGAACAAGGCCGTTGGATACGGAGTGATTAAGGCACATTAAAGCAGTTGTGAGCTGGTGTGCATGGGTTTGTGTGGAGCTAAGCAATGCTAACCTCCGGTTACAGTTTCTTACACTCAGTTAGCCTCTACATTGCTTCACCAGTGTGATACTTGCATACCGGTGGCCAAACAGGCTTACACCCGCTTGCTCCCACACTTGCAAATGCACTGCATTTGGTGTTTGTATCTGACACTCACACCCCTGGGTGGGTGTGAGGACTACGATACTACAATGCGATGCCTATTAAATCGGATTACATGCCTACAGTATCGGAAATGGCTGCCCATTAGGCGAAAGCATGCCATTCAACTGTACGGAATCTGCGGCCTGTCTAGAGTTTGATTCATATTATTGGTGCATTCCTCCTACAATCTGCACCTGTCTGGCTAATACAGGGGAACTGATGCTCTTCAATACATACAAGTAATTGAGTTTTGGAAACCACATCCTTCAGCTGAGTCATGCTACTGCATAGCTATTATTCTATCATCTTTCTAAGGTTGTAAGTGGAATATGTGCTTTCTGCCCTATCAGACCTCTCAAATGATTGGGGATAAATATCAACTGAATCAGAGACACATCATAACAACATCAGGGACACATTTAAAATATTAGTGCTATTAACCTGACACATTGACAGACTCAGATCATGTGAATTATTACACATTTTCTTAGGTAAATGATGTTTATAACTCTTAATTGTTGTCATTATTCATTACGTGTAATTCACCACCTTTCCTCCAAAAGTCACTAGTTTTTGGAGGGATTAAGTGGGACAGAGTTAGAATTTGAGTCAAAATCAGGGACGTTCCTGGAAATTGGGGACAGTTGAGAGGTACGGTCCCTATTTGTTCCCACAATGGTTTATGTCCTGTCCAGTGGATTTTCTCTTAGGGGTTGAGAGGTATGGGCGTAAGCAATGCCCATTTTGGAATATTACTTACATCCCCGGTGTGGTCCTAATACAACTACACCAGCCAACACCTGTATGCCTAGGCCCATAATTGCATACCATAGTTCCCCCACCTGCACCTCCTCTATAGCACTCATCCTTACTGTGGGTGCAGGTGGGGTATAAACACACCACTACACACTGCCCACTCTCCGTATGTCGGGACACATGTTGTACGTTGTGTCGACCCATGGGTTATCAGGCTTGCACAACCTACTGGTCCGTGTACGTCTACTGCCTGGTTTGATGAATCATTACAGGGACTGACTCCGATGATCAGTAATTTTGGGTGTCCCACAAGGGACATTGATGTCTTTGTTTCAAGATTAGACCTGGCAGGTCTCTCCCACTGGTAGTATCCTGCCGGTGGTCTGGGAAGCAGTGGTGTGTTTACTTTTATTGTGTGTCTGTACGTCTCACCGGCCTAGCTGGGGGAGGGGGTTGATGCTACGTGTTACACGTTTGTTTATTGGACCCCTCACCCCCATATGCACAGCCTTTGAACATATGTAATTCGTAACTGCTGTATCATATCCTAGCTATACACGTGTGTATATTTACAGTCACATATATGTGTATATATATATATATATATATATATATATATATATATATATATATATATATATATATATATATATATATATATATATATAAAACACCATATGGGTTTATGGGCGTATGCATATGTATATATCTATATGTGGGTATGTATATGTATTCTGTCTCTGTATGTATACATTTGTACTACAAAGAGGGAGAGGTTTATCTCTATGTCGCTATTGGTAGATATACACACACATACCTCTACATGTATACATTTACATCTGGTTATTCCATTCCTTGCCATATAGATTACACTTAGCTGCAGTGGGACTCGTAGTGGGTGCGGCTGCTCATTGGGCGATGTCCACTCTCTACTTCATGGGACCCATGTCATACAGTTGTCTCGCCCCATTGGTCATCAGGCTTTCCCACCCTTGTATTCTGGGTATGTAGACACCCCTGTCAGAATGCTCAGTGTATCACCTTCTTTTGATCTTGTCAATTTTTGGGGCGTCCCGCCAGGGATGCTCCTGTGTTCCAAGATTAGATTTCATGGGTGCACTGTGTAACCCCCCCTCCCCGGTTGCATCCTCCCTGTGGTCTGGGGAGCAGTGGACTATTTACATTGTTTGCGGGTTGTGTGTATGTTTCCTGTGTCCGGCTGGGGGGGTGTGGAAGGTCATGCTATGTGTTTCATGTTTTTTGCTTGGGCCCCTCACTTCCATTGGCATAGCCTGTGAACATATGTCATTCTTTGTGCTGTTTCCTATCATAGCTGTGTATCTGTGTATATCTACGCACATATACACACACACACACACGCACACACACATATATATATATATATATATATATATATATATATATATATATATATATATATATATATATATATATATACCTGTATATATATATATATATATATATATATATATATATATATATATATATGTATATATATATAGTTATTTATATATATATATATATATATATATATATATATGTGTGTGTGCGTGTGTGTGTGTGTGTATGTGTGTGTCTGTAAAGCAATGCATACCCAGCGCAAATGCACTTGCACAAGCTTACTGATGTTTATATATGCTTAAACCTGCTTACTAGTGCCTTATTCATTATGTAACTGACACTTCGTTTCAGTTCACTTTTAATTGTTATTTTGCAGGATATACAGCAGACAAATGTTGAAATATGTTCATGTACAGATTACTGATGGTAAATGGTATGTGAAGCAGTGGGATTTGGAACGGGAAGTCTGTTCGTTAGGAGGTTGCTCTAACCAATACACAATTGCTGTGCTGCTTCATTTGCATATATACCCATATACTCATGACTCCTGGATCCCAAACTCCCACCCCAACGCCTCCCTAGCACTGCAGTCATCCATTCTCTAGTTGGATTTGTGGTGTATCCACACCATTACACATTGGCTACTCCCTACTCCTGTAGACCGATCCCATTGGTTGACTCACTCGATGTATCCTCAGAACTCCCAAACTTTTAGTCCACAAACATTGATGACATGAGTGGCCAAAAGGACACTATTCGCAATTTTTGGGTTGTCCCACATGGGACATGCATGTCTTTATGTCAAGATTCGACTCTATACTTCATTACATCCTTACTCCCGTTAACATGACACTACAATAAATTAATAAGTATGACTATGTGGTAACACACACGTTACACATGAGAGCCTAATTAAATACATGTTTGGTGTATTTCTTTTACAAATACACCGGTTTAGTAATTGGCGTTGCCATAGCAGGCAGATCACAGGAATGATTCCATGTGTGAGAAAGTCCTCAGATTTGATTTTTTTAGCACAGCACTGACTTCGGACATTGTACACACTTCTGCGTTTTAGCAGTTTCGTTCCTTCCCTCTTATGCACAACCTCTTATTCTATCTGCTGTCGAGGTTTGTAAGGGCACATTCATGTTATTTATGTTTGCAAATGGAATGAATGTGTTACAGAGAATGTACGTCTACATATAGATGTCTGCATGTGTGTATGCATATACTTATAATGAACTCGCTGGCCTCCACGAGGTGGTCCAATTAGAACCAGCCCATCCAACCCTGGCACGCCTGGATCCATAATTTCATACCCATAGTTCCTCCACCCCACCGAGTTCAACATACACGCATACCATCCAATGTCCAGTTGCTATCACAGCCATGACACACCTCCACACATTGCCCTCTCCCGAGCATTAGGGGCCCTACACGTATGTTGTCCCAACCCATGTATTCTCAGGGTCTCCCACCATTTAGTCCTTGAACATACCTGCCATTGATTGTGTAATGGTCAGATGGCCAAACATTCTATCAATTTTTGGGTAGTCCCACCAGGGACTACCCTCTGATTTCGACAATGTTACTCCCACTGGTAATATCCTGCCTGTGGTGTGAGCAGCAGTGCTTTGATCACTCCTGCCCAGCTTGATATGACATATGCTGACAGTGCTATATAATACTGGGGGTGCTCTTGATTCCCTTCTCATTCCTTTTGTATGCTTTATGTTACGTCGTTCATTCCTTATATATATATAGTTCCCCTTCACAAGATCGAATGGATGGAAGCCCGAAACCAGAATCTGGAACTTCCATTCACTCGAAATTGTGAATGGTAGCCTGAGGTTTAAAAAAATAAAAATTTAACTTCTTATTGCAGGGGGCCAGGTCCCCCTGTACCCTAGCAGTTTAAATGTGAATGTTCCGTGATCGCGATCGCACTATAGCGGAGGAATGGAAAATCTTCCGTTTTGCGCTTACACGAATAGCGTGGAATGGGAGATTTCCCTTTCCTTCACTATAGTGCGATCTCGGAGTAGGCATATTTAAGTAGGGAGTGGGGGGCACAGGGGGGTGAAGCCCCCCTGTCAAAACATTTGAAAGGTGTTAATTTTTTTTTGCCCCTTTTATATGTTCGAGTTTCTCTAAATTCGAGATTCTGGTTTCGAGTTTATGACTTTCGAGTTTAGAGAAATTCAGTCATATGAAGGGGAACCATATATATATATATAGATATATATATATTATATATCTGTACATACTTATATACATTTCCTATGCTGGGCACTGCTTAGACACACACAAGCGCACTCAGACTTGCTTACTTGTACTTATATATGTTTACTGCTGCTTATTTGTGCTTACACCTGCTTACTAGTGCCTTATTCATAATGACAGTGCCACTTTGATTGAATGACATTTAGTTAAACATCTCATGTGATACTCATGTCGGTTTTACAGCAAATGACATTCATTCCACATGGAAAATAATATCTGCTATTGTTGGGCTCGAACTGTGAATGTCTGTTCTTTAGGCAGATACTCTAAACACTACACTATTGACGTTTACATTGCTTCCGCATGTTTTTTTCTATTTGAATGATTTTGATGTGTAAGCTATGCTCGGCGGGGGGCAGCAATGTGCAAACACACTCTGCTTTTCTTACGCCTTTGATATTACAGCAATACAAATGTATAATAGGGACACGGGGAATCTAATTGTGAAAGTTCAAGGGACGGGGCTCAACATTCCACTACGTGCTTGTGTGTTTACTACTTCGATTGTATTTCACTGCTCATGGACACTTTTGTATGCTTAGTATACATTTCGGTATCCACTGACACTGAATTACTTACTTAGTATTAGAGGCGTGCTCTAATAGTAAGCATAGTAGGTTGTGCAACTGTCGGGGCATGTTTACGACTCCATAGAGCACTTGTACACAGCCCCTGCACTCGCATACATTTCCTGTGCACGTTGAGGGTGCGGCGGCACACCCTCATACAAATTCATATGGCGCTGCTGCACCATCTGTACTGAGAACACTCAGTGCAAGGCTAAAACCGTCCTTGCACCAAGCTTCTTGAATCCCGGGGAGGGTCTTGGTTGAGGCCTGTCTGAATGCCAGAAGTTTACAAGTGACAATATGGAAGAGAGAAAGAGGGAGGGATATGAAACCAGATGAAAATAAAACCACACAGATCTATTGTTATGGTGAGTACATAACTTTTGTATCTGATGTTGTCTATTTTCATCTGATTCAGCTTGTGGGACAGATTGCCAAGCTGCCTAAAATGAACCCAGGTGGTATCAAGGAAGAACATTCCTAAGAATGGTCGAACCAATGGAAGTGTGAGCTCTGGATTGCACATCCAGTTTGAAGTAAGATATAAATGCAAGGACCTTTGCCCAAGTTCCTGCTGCACAAAAGTCAGCAATGGGAATGCTTTTTTATGAATGCTGTAGAGACAGCCATTGATCTAGTGAAATTTGCTTTTGGTATTGAATGTAGGGTTAAACCCCAATCCTAAGGTTGTTTGTTTGCAATAACTTGTTGAAGTTAAACTCTTTTTTCTAGAGGCTCTTTTAGCTGTTTAAAACTTTCATTTAAATGCTCACTGCTGCTTTTCAGGTGTGAGAAACATTTCTGCAGTTTGTTTCCTACCCTCCCTCCTTGTTGGTATAGTGTTTTTATAGTTGGTGGCTTTGCAGTTGCCCGCCCCTAGTGTAAATTTGATCTGGGACCCTCCTCCCAGTCTAGTGTCATTACCTCATTCTACCCAGTGCAGGGAGAACATTTGAGAAGGCCAATCAGCTTAGTTTCTGCTACTCCTTTCTCTCTTTCCACTAAAAAAAAAAATTGTATCTGCTTTTACTGTATTTGTGTTTCTTCCTACTTTATTTTGCTTTTGCGTCATCTTAAAAGTACTCAATTGTATTTATTACTGCTTGGTGTAACTCATTCTAAGCATTTTCATTAAAGCACTTGGGCTTCAGACCAGTTGTTTTACATTAAGAAGGTTTGTGGCCTGCACTGTGGTGGCAGGACTGGTAGCTTACATCCTTCTAAGTTGGGAACTGCTGATTGAGGGCTCAGTGTCTGTTATTCTAAAAGTGTATTAGTTCTGGTTTAAGCACTTGGGCTTCAGGCCAGTTATTTTACATTAAGAAGGTTCGTGGTCTGCACTGTTGTGGGAGGAGAGGCTGGACTCTGCCCTTATGAGCTGGGAATTTCTGGTTAAAAGCTTATAGTGCCTGCATATTTGAACTGTTTCTTACTGAAATTGGTACACCTTGTTTGCTGTAGTATAGACTAGATCCAAGCCTGCTGAATCTAGCTTTGTTTGTATGCTTGTTGTTTGTTTGCTTATTTCCCTGAAATGCTAATTTCACCTAAAACAAAGCTTTTCAGCGTGTCTGTGGATCCCTAGTGATATCTGCATTGCTTACTGAACTTATTTCCTTGTTTCACTTGAAAGAAAGTTACTGTTTGTCATTTTTGCATTTAAGTTTCCTGTAACACATTGCATTTAAGTTACCTGGCACTTGCTCACTAAGTCAGCACTAATAAATTAAAAGAACTACACCCTCACAATCTCCCCTTGAGTACCTTGTTCCCCATTGGCCCTTTTTTTCAATTATAAAGGAATTCCCAATACTATTCTAGCATGTCCAAAGGTCAGTTGTCAATCTCCTCTCCGTTCCAGCTGGTGAATCTTGGAATCTTGAGGCAATGTTACAACTGCCTCATGTACACAGACAACCCTCTCCTCCTCCCAACAAATTCCAGCACATCTGAGAGATGCAACCATATAGCCAAACTGGAGGCTAAGCTCTCTCAACTCAGTACTGGTGTAACCAGTCAGGAGGAGAAGGAAACCACACTCACTACTATTCCAGTCTCACATAGACCTACCACGACAGCAAACCAAACACATAAACACACAAAAACATACTCGGAGGCTCTAAATAAAAATCTGCCTAAGCAGCAGAGACCTCCAAAGCAGACACCTAAGCAACCGCTACCCCAAAACAAAACGCGTGCAACACATAGCTCACAAAGCCAGTGTGCCGAGCAGTCACAGCCCTTAAGGCTAAACAACACACCTGATACACTTGTAATAGGTGACTCTATCATCAGGCACACTGATGTCCTGCTCACCAGGCTGAACAAGGAGAAGGTCACAGTGAGCTGCCTGTCGGGCACTAGGATCCGCCACATAACACAAGCACACAGGTCACTCCAAGGCAAGTAAAAATATGACTCAGTCATTGTCCATGCTGGTGTGAATGACCTGAGACGTACCTCCCTGAACTACATGAAAAGAGACATAGAGGAGCTCTCTGAGCATGTAACCCAGGCCGGTATGACCCTGATCTTGAGTAGCATCTTACCCTCACCAAGAATGATGCCACAATATGAAGACAAGGTGATCAATTTCAACAACTGGCTAAAGTATTGGTGTCATTCAAAGGGGATCCAATGAATGTCAGCCTGGGATGACATGCTCGACAAGCCACGATGCTTCGCTAGGGATGGCTTGCACCTGTCACCCCTGGGCTTTCAGATATTGGCAAAGGCTCTTGCTACCCCCATAGTGCCTTTGCTAGGCAAGGCTCAAAAGACAAACCCACCTCTATAGGTATCACAAGGGATAAGAAACTAAGAGTAATGCTACTCAACGCCAGAAGTCTAAACCTCAAGATGCACGCACTCGAAACTCTCCTTAGCATGGAGAACATCGATATCTGTGCAGCAACAGAAACCTGGTTCAAGGCTCCCAAGAGCACCCCAGCACTACCAGGTTATACCTCATACCATGCTTTTCATCCCCAAAACTTGGACCGAACCCCAAAGGAGGGGGAGTATCAATATTCGTCAAAGATACCCACACCTCCAGGTTGGTGGCACAGCACGAAGCATCAGAGACTATCCATGTGCAACTAACAGTGGGTAAAACTGCCTTCCAGTTTATAGCCTGCTACAGACCACCCTCCCAAACCCAGGAACCCCACTCGGCCTTCCTGAGAACACTGAAAAATATGAAGGTCTCTCCAAACACCATTATATTGAGCAACTTCAACTACCCAAACATAGACTGGGAGCATTACTCTAGCTCCAACACCCTAGCCCAAAGGTTCCTAGAATTTATAAACTCAAATGCTGTGGAACAACTTGAACCATATGAACCACAAGAGGGGAAAACATACTGGACCTGATCATCACCAACATGGGGACTCTATGCTCCAGACCAGAAGTGTATCCCTCACTGGTAAGATAAGACCATAAACTAATCTCACTGGATATTCACATCTCGACCCCACCCCCTGCCCAGAAAACCACAGTGAAAAACTTCTCTAAAGCAAATTTCACACTCCTCAAAACCGAGGTGGAATCCTTCAAAGCCCCAGGGGAAAATACGGCCCATACTGCAGAATCCTCTATAAACGCATTCTATGAACACCTTCAGGAATGCATGGATCTTGCAATCCCAAATAAAACCAAGACCCAATCCTCCAAAGGCAGACATCCTGTCTGGTGGACTTCAGCCATAAACAAACTATACAATAGAAGGAGGAAGCTACTACATGATAGAGCAAAATCCCAAAAAGGGAAGGCATCTCTGATCAGTATTAGCAAAAAACTACGGGCACTCATAAAATCGTCTAAGGCCAGCTTCAAGAGAAAAATTGCACAGGACACTAAGGATAATCACAAGGCTTTCTTTAGTTATGTTAGGAACCTGGGTGGGAATTCCCAGATATGCTCAGAATTAGTCCAAAATGACAAAAAATACACAGAACCCACAGACATTGCCAACATCCTAGCTGACAGGTTCAGCGCAAACTTCTCCCCCCTCCCACCAAAGGGCAAATATCTATCCCAGCAGAGTGCTGCCCCCCTGACATCTCAGATGCTCAGGTAAGAGCTGCCCTCTCCAAAGCAAAAAACACAGCATCAATGAGACCAGACAGTGTCCTGGGCTGCATCCTACATGAACTCCAACATAAAACTACTGTTCAATCTCAACCTTACTACAGGATATGTACCCAAAGAGTGGCATACAGCAACAGTGGTCCCTCTCCACAAAGGTGGTGCCTCAACAGATCCTGGATACTATTGCCCCATAAGCCTGACTAGCTTGGTCTGCAAAGCTATGGAAAGGATGATCATGGACCTCATAAATAAAGATATTGGGGACCTACAGACACTGGATCCTACGCAGTTCGGCTTTGTTAAGGGCAGATCCTGCCTCTTAAACCTGGTTGATTTCTTTGAAACAGTCACCAAGGCCATTGACGAGGGGAAGGTGGTCCACACAGCCTACCTGTACCTCGCAAAAGCCTTCGATACAATACCCCACTCGGGCATTATAGATAAGCTCACCAGCTTAAATATAAACCCCTATGTCACTAGATGGGTTGCAAACTGGCTCAAGGACAGAACCCACATGGTTAGAATTGCTGGAGCCATGTCAGACTCCAAACCAGTTACAAGTGGCATCCCACAAGGCTCAGTCCTGGGACCTCTCTTGTTCGGTATATATTTCTCGGAGGTACAGGCCAACACGGAAGGACTGTGGCTGATCAAGTTCACAGATGACTGCAAACTGGCCGCCATAATCGACTCTCCAGCTGACACAAGCATCCTCCAAAAGGCCCTCATAGAAACAGACAACTGGTGCCAGAGCCATGGCCTTAAGCTAAATGCCAAAAAGTGTATAGTCATCCCCTTTGGCAAAAACAAAGTGCCCACAAATTACCACATAGGTGGTAATCCATTAAGTACAGAAGAAGTAATTAGGGACCTGGGGACCCAAGTTGATAGCAATCTCTCATTTGACAACCACGTGGCCAAAGTGGTTAGAAGAACATTTTATATAGCCCAACTAATCATGAAGGGATTCACATCTAGATCAGGGGAGGTCATCGTGCCTCTTTACTCATCCCTCATCTGGCCCATAATTGAGTACAATGCCCCTTTTGGGATGCACCTTACCAGACACCTGCAGCAACTGGAAAGACCCCAAAAGTACCTCACCAAGAGGATCAAAGGACTCAAACAGATGCCATATGCTGCCCAGTTAAAGAAACTCCAGCTCTACTCAGTGGCATAATGCCTGCTCAGAGGCGATCTGCACCTGACGTATAAAGCCATGTCCAGCTTGGAATTACTGGACATGCTGCACCTCAGAAAATCCAAATCCCATTGAGCTACGCGCTCGAGAGACTTGAACCTCAGCACTGAAATAAATAGGACATGCTGGAGGGACAGATTCATAACCCAGAGGCTCCCTTCACTCTGGAATAAAATCCCAGTCCAGGTTAGGCAGAGTCCCTCATTGACTCTCTTCAAGAGGAATCTTGATGAGTGGATGGGAGATCGTAGGTTTACCCTGGGTATCACTTCTGTGCCACTGTTAGACAGAGGCACAGTATACTAACCTCGAAAAAGGGCATAACAAAATTAATTTAAAATGGGTGGCGAAAGCCAAACACACTCTGGCTAGGCTTATAAATGCCCTAGGGCAGATAACCTAGTATGAACCTATGAACCTATGAACCTAATATATAAAGGAAATACAGTCTGAAATCGACGTAGAAGTTGTAAGTTTTGGCACATGACATCCCAACTGTGCTTTAGAAAAGGAGACAAACAGTTTGTCTGACTTTCTAATATCTTTGGTATGGTGTAAGTAAAATCTGATTTGTTTGCAAACATCTAGGGTATGGAGCAGGTGCTCACCTTTGTTAGAGAAATTGGGAAAGAAGACTGACAAACCAATGCTTTGATTTAAAGTTGCTTTAGATGATACTTTTGTGAGAAATGTAGGATTTGGTCTCATTGACACTGTCTTTGTGAAAAATGGGGAAAGCTAGCTTGCATGAAAGCTCTTGTAATTCAGAAATTCATTTAGTGTATAGAACAGCGAGTAGAAAAACAGTTTTCCAAGAAAGATATTTAAGATCTGCTGATGCTGCTGGTCCAAAGCTTCTGATTTAAAGACTGAAGCATGTTTGTGACATCCCATGGGAAATGGATCCTTGGCTGGAAACCTCTGCAAAAAGGCTCCTTTGAGGAAAGTTTTAGAGACTCTAAGTGAAGCAATAGAAGTGTTATTATGACCTATGTGAATATATAATATAACAGCCATTTGTACTTTGATGATAGAAAAACTAGATCCTTGATGAAAAAGTTCTGAAAAAAAATCCAAAACTGATGGAAGGGGAATAAAAAAGTGATCCAATCCCTTTGATAAGGCCAAAATAAAAAATCTTTTCTACTTACTTTTCTAAATTTTTTTAGTTAACTGTTTTTGAGAAGAAGTAATTATGTGAACTTCTGGTGAGGACAGCCTGGCATATTTGGCTATCATTAAAATTGGGGAAGCCGTGCAGTCAGTTTTACGGCTTGTAGATCTGGTAGAGGCACCCTGGATGGATGAATCAGAAAATCCAGTCTGGTTTCCAGCTCAAAAGGTGGATGTAGCAAATTATGCCACAGGAAGTGGAACAAACCCGGAAGGGTCAGAATGGAGCAATGAAGATCATCTTGGTCTTATGCATCATTGCTTACTGCATGAATTTTGTCAGGAGGGGTATTGGTGGGAATGTATAGAGGAAACCTGGTGGCCAGTTGTGGACTAGAGCATCTCCAGGTGACTGTCTCTGTGGAGGGATGAGGGAATAGTAAATGCTAAATTTGTTTAGGTAACAGGCAAAGAGATCACAGTAAGGTTTTCTTCAGCAGTTGAAAATCTCCATTGCCACTATCTGGTTGAGAGACCATGCATGATAAAATAGCATTGACCATCTCAATTTGTCTGCTAATATATTTGCGTTATAAAATGCTGGGAAGACATTGCCCACTACCATACTCTCATGGACTCATGGCAAAGAGGGTATGATTGTGTTCCCCCTTGTTTGTTGATGTACCATACCACTGAAATATTGCCTGTCTGGATGGATATCACACAGTTGGGTAGACATTCCTAAAAAGCCTGCAATGCAAGGAAAACTACTCTCATCTCTAAGACACTAATGTGAAGATTGACCTCTACAGCTGACCAAGTCCATAGTTACTATGCCTTCTGGAGCTGGTGGAGAAAAGGATCTCCCCTCTTTTAATGACAGTGAGATTATCCACCACTTTATATGTTCTTTGCAGACTAGAGTGAGATAAATTTTGGTATGGAGGAGTTGAAGACTCTGTAACCACTACACTAGACTGAGATAGACCACTGTAACACTCTCATGTTCATCTCATTAGTGGAGCTAAATTGATGGTAGAAGCTATCAGACCTAACAAACAGATATTAACTTTGCTTGTGGATGTGGCTGATTTATTACCTGCAAAGCCACCAGTCTTAAGACGTGCACCCTTGCTTCTGGGAGTTTGTCAAGTTGTAGAGCAATGAAAGTATGATAACCTATAAATTCTATCTGTTGAGAAGAAACAGCTGGGTCTTTGCAGGATTCATTGTGATTCCCAACAGGTCTGCAAGAGAGAATAGTAGTGCCTTTTGTTGTAGCAATAGATACCTGGAAGTAGCAATCAGAAGCCAATAGTCCAGGTATGGGAATACCTCTATACCTTGCAGCTAGAGATGAGCTACTACAACCACCGTGCACTTGGTGAATACACTGGTAGCTGTAGTGAGACCGAATGACAGTGCTCTGAACTGACTGGATCATAGTTGGAAATGGAGACATTTCCTGGATTGTCTCAAAATCATTGTATGATAGTAGGCATCCTGGAGATCTATAGAGCACATGTTCTCATCCTTCCTCAACAGAGGTAGTGTGGACTGTACCATCTTGAGCTTCATCTGTCTCACAAATTGATTGAGATGGCTGAGATATAATACTGGCCTGAGATCCCCTGTCTTCTTTGGAGCTAAAAAGAACCTGGAGTAGACTCTGGATTCTAACTGGTCTTGGGGAACCAATTGGATGACTCTTTTTTCTAACAACTTTGAAACTTCTGTTGCTGCAGATTCCAAATGATCAGGTGGAATGTCGGTAATCTTTAATATTTTCTTTGGAGGATACTGAAAGTGAATGGTATAGCCTCTGGTGATTATACATAACACCCAGAAATTTGAAGTAATATTTTGCCAGGCTTGGGTGTGTAAGGTTAAACACTCCCAAACTGCCACTGGAGTGTGACAGTTGGGCAACCCTTCAAGGGTATTGATCGGGTTTCTTGGTGAAAGGTCCACAGAAACACTAATTATGCATTTCACCTCTGCCTCTAAGGCAGTGTTCATTTGAGTCCACCCCACCTTAGGGAGGGGTCTTCCCCAGGAGTGCCATGATGAAAACCATGTGATTTTCTGAAACACATTTTCTTACCACCTCTTTGACTCCTGGAAAGGGATCTTTGTAGGGTGGCAAAATGGATTCCTATGGCTAACAGGGTCTTACCATCTTGCTTACTCTTAGTAAGAATCTCTTTAACTTTGGATCCAGCTAGAGTGGAACCATCAAAGGGGGCATTAATAAAGGACACCTTGAAGCTTTCCCCATAATTTCATGCAGTGTCCAGGCATGGTGATGCTTGATAATGCCTGTGCCAGCTGTTGCTTTGGATAGCATGTGCATGACTACATTAGAGGGTAGACATTTGGGTGCCCACTGTGTTTTGAACATCTGAAGACAAGTTACCTGAAAGGGACTTGGGAATCTCCTTGGTAAGGTTCCTCTGAAAATGAGTTAAATGTGTAAGGTAGTTCAGCACACTGAGTGTAAAAGTTGCTGAAGCATAAACTCATTTCACTAATCTGTCAAATCCACTTATGCCCCTTTTAGGGGGATGGACAGAACAACTCTTCTCAGATAGTTCTTTCTTCGTGACTACTGCTTCTACTACCATGCATCTACTAGGGGTCTTTTTGTCCAGTGCTTTCTATCTTTTGGGGTCTACTAAAATCTTGTCACGTTTTTTGGGAATTGGTTTTGTAACATTAGGGTCCTTCCATGCCATCAGTGCCATACGATCAGTGAGACCATCTGGAAGGGAAAACACCCAGGATGCATATAAGCCAGTTGTGAAAGCTTTGAGAAGCACAGATTCATCTGAGAAAGGAGTTTCACCAGACCATCCCCACTTCTGCTTCATCAATTTGTGTTCCTTATTCCAAAGGTGACATTTTCTAGAGGGGATCCTTCACCCCCATCCAAATCTGTGTCCTAAGGAGAGGAGTCTATGTGGTTTTTTTTGCACATCTGCTTCCTTGGAACATGCCTCTGGGGTTCTGGTGGAGACAAGTCAGAATCAGAACTGGGAACTCCAGTGCTGAGTAGTTGCAAAGCTTATGGGCTCTGACTGTCCCTATTGATCCAAATGAGAGGTATAAAGAACAGGTTTTAGTGGGTGTCAGTACATGTCTGCACTTGGTGAATGCACCTGCCTTCCTGATCCAGCCAATGTTCTTTCCATAGCCTAGAAAGCCAATGCTGCAAGTGAAGCTGAGGAAGCATTCCCTGTGTCAACTGAATCAGGAAGTCTCTCCGCTCCAATCAATGTTGGTTCTGAGGAAGGCCTCAGAACAAGACTGTTGAGTGCAGAGGCCCCGAGAGGAAGAAATGGCTTCAAGAACCTCAGAGTTGATTCCACCACCAGGAACCCCACACTAGTGCTTTGACTTTGGGACTTGTCTCTATCTGACAGCATCAGAGTTAAGAGAGTAAAGGACAGAGTTGATACCAACATACCCTGAACTGTCAGATCTGACTGAGGTGAACTGGAAGGGTTTGGACCCATGGGAACTGGATCTGAAAACTTAACTGGCATTGGAGAAAAATGTGATGGGTTGATGGGTCTGTGCCTGGACCTCTCTTAAGGGATGGCACCAGGATGACTTCCAGTTCAGTCTGTATCCTCAAGAATTTCCTCATCATTTGGTCATCATCCATGCCAGAAGACTTCTGGTGAATCAGAGTGACCTAGATGATGATGCTATAGAAGAGGATCTGGAAGGGTGTTTGTCTTGTAAGATTGGTGAGTGGATCCAAGGGCTCACTGGTTATGGAGAAAAGGTCTCTCAAGTGGAGGGAGTTGATTAACAGGTGGATCCAAGTGCCTCAATGTTTTGGGTACTGGAAACAAGATGGATCTGGAGACCTTTTCCTCAACTTTTTGAATCATTGTTCTTCTAATTTCTTTTCCTCAGACCTTCTTTCTGAAGACTTATCCTTCATTTTGTGTGTCTCTTTAGGTTTATCCTTATCCTTCTCTTTTCTGTTTTCTGTGCTGGGAGAAGCTGATGGTGGCCTGGACTCAAAAGACAATAGCTGAAACAGAAGACCCTGTCTGTGGGAGAAGCAAACCTTTTATAATTAGTTTCCTCTTTCTTCCTTGTATAGCTCAAGAACCAAAAAACACCACAATTGTCACAATTTACCTGTGCAACACCTGTGCAGTACACACAAAGGGAGGGTGGGTCTTAGGGATGGATCTTGTGTCCACAAGATGAATACTTTTTAAAACCTATAAGTTTGTCTGAGATCAAAAGGCTATCAATAATTCACATTATTGACTACATAGCAATTCAGATAACACACTTCTATGAAAACTATCAGTAAACTGTTATCGGTAAGTCACATTATTACTACATTGACGTAATTATGCTAATAAGAAAACTATAAAAATATCTAGAAACACACAAGAACACTCAAGTTAACTATGAGAAGAAAGTAATAAAACCTTAAACACCACAGTAGTCTAGCTTTAACAACTAAAACTTTATTATACAATGCTACAAAAACTTAAGAGGAAGAGGCGCAAGAAGGATAATATTGAAATTCTTTCACTTATTGTGAGTGATTTGTGAGAGCCCTCAGATGCACATCTGGATGGGACAGGTGGCAAACAAGAACTGATGTAAATTAGGTAGAAGGAGGGAATTATGGGTAGGGGAGGAGTCAGAGCACTGGATCTAAAGCTCTGGAGGGAGGTGCTGAAGTCAGATTTGATGGGATCTGACAACTCACAAGCTGAATTGGATAAGAATAGATAACATAGATCAGTTATTATGCTGAAGCCTGGGCAGATAAAAGGGTTGGGGAAAATGGACAGCCTATTAAGTCTGCCCTTTAAAAGCATTGATCATTCTACCTTCTCTCTATTCATATCTTTCCACTTTCTCTTTTCCATCAATCTTAATCTCTTGAATTCCTTCATGGCCGATCTCTCCAGCACATTATTATATTTTGGTAGTCCACTCTATGGGTCTTCTGTGAAAAAGTAATTTCTGAATTTCCATGACATAGTTAGTCCCTAGAGTCTTCTGACTGTCACTCTCTTCTTCCTGCTGTAGTCTTTCTGTTCAGAATGACACTTTCACATCTTCACTCAGTCTGAAAGCTGTAGTTAGGGTAAGGTGACGGTGGGCAGGTGCTCTCGGCTCATCCTTTTAGGGAGCATTATCAGCAATGTAAAAGAGGTGCAGATCAGTCTCTCTGAGTCAGTTGCTAGAACAAATCTGTTAAGTACAAGTACCAATGACCATTTCTTCAGAGCTGCTTAAATAATTGATAGACTGCCTGCCTGTTAACAGCTATACCAGGGAGCCTAATCGGGAATTGCCCAGGGTAATGGTTGTTACAGCTCTGTCCAGTCTCTTCTGCTTTGAAGTAAGAAGAGCACCAAGTCCTCTAGTCTCTGGTTACTACCCAATAAAACAATAGCCATGGAAAAAGTATCAAGTATAAAAGGTGATACAGGATTTATGATGTTAGCACTGGTAAAACAGCTGATGGCTCTCACCATAGTAATGTAAGATTTAGAGATATGGCTAATGACATACTGCTAATCATGACACTAGATAAAGACTGCAGTTAATGTTTAATTATAGCATAACTCATTATAGGTTCCAACTTTGTAAGCATTGATTACCTTACTGACTTTCAATTACATGAGCTGAGAATGTCAATAGCCAGAAACATACTGTATGTTTTAAATGCAAACATACACAATTCTGAGGAGGGACGTTCCCTTTTCCCTAAGGATATACAAGCAAAAGTTAGAATATTTAAATAAGGTAAGATGTGGTGGCAAACTGTTCATATGTTTGGCGCAGGGAACTTGCCATCATGACAAAAAAAATAAAAAAATAAAATTCTGTCTTGTTTCCATTTGTTGACTTTCGTAATTCATTCAGAATCATCAATGCATTGATCAACAACTATATAAACAGCACATTATTAGAGCTGAAGATTGCTGATTGACCAAATTCGTGAAACAGGGTTACTCATCCTTCATCTGCCGACCATGGTGCAATACTCAATTAATAAGCAAATGATAGAATAAGTATTACAGAAAGTACTTTTTCAGGAAGAGTTTTATGGACCCAAAGCATGGACTACCAGAATGTATGCTGGAGAGAAAAGTTACAAATGATTTCAAGAGATTATGAGACAAATGGAAAAAGAGAAAGCAGAAAGATAGGAATAGAGAGTAGGTGGACTGGTTCAATATTCTGATTGCCCAGTCACAAGCTGTGCACATGTGCTTTTGCAAGCAAATGGCAGTTGACTGTGTTGTCATTATGAATGCAGCTTTGTCCAGATCTTATTGGCAACAAATTCAGGGTAGAGTGTCTATGGTGAAAGGGATTTATAGCGGTCCAAAAGATGGAGGATTTATTGTGTGACCTGGTTACTGTTGGTTTTTACAATTAATGTGATAAGGATAGAATCAAACCATATAATAACACCAAATATGTGCTTCGTGGATACATTTGGGGAATGTATGTAACACAAAATGTAACTTTTGTACTAAGCACACATAGAATATTTTAGTAGTGCCAGGGCTGCACATGTAAGGGTTGAGTCAGCATATTGACCAATGCTAATGAGCTGGGCAGCAGTATGAAGTTTATTTACAAAAATATTGAATAAGAGGGGGCCTAAAACTGATCCTTGTGGGACACTGACAATGACAGGAAGGAGTAGAAATGTTGCATTGGACTTCTTGCTGCCTGTCAGTCAGTCAGTCAGTCAGTCAGCTATGGAAGCATGAGAGTGTGAGGGCTTTGGTGAGGCAGGGGGGAGAAAGGTCAGCAAGAAGATGTTGGTGGGATATGGTGCTAAACACGTCTGATAAATCTAAGCATTGTGAGGTTCCTGTCATTCCTGTGTTGGTTTAAGATATTGGTGAAGTTGAGGAGAGCAGTGTTGCTGTGGTGAGGTCTAAAACCATGCAGGTTTGGGAGAACGGGTAGCTAGAGTTAACGTTCTGCCTACATTGAGAGTGCATGCATTTTTTTAATATTTTTGACAGAGGTGACATGATAGCAGTAGATGTATAGCTGGAAAAGTCTGCTGATCTGCCACATTTGTAGAGTAGCATTACACAGGATATTTTTTCAGATGAATGAAACATATCTCTCAGATATAGATCAGTTTATCAGTATGGATACAGGAAAACCCATGGCATCAGCTGAGATTTTTAAGTATTACATATTAAAATAGATGGCAGAAAGTTTAATTTAGTTATGATAACCTGCAATATAATGTACTAGTGACAAATAGTACATTGATTAATAGAACCAAAATAGAGGGGTGCGATACTGAAATGTTCTGTCTTGCTACTTTCTGGGAGGTTGCAATACCTCAGCATGAATGGAATAGCTGGACTTCCACCCACATTTTTCATATACAAGACAACATGATCTCCAAGATAATCTTCTTCTTTCAGTTTTTCCAGGTTATGGGTCACCACAGCAGATCACCTGTCCACTCATGATTGGCAGTGGAGTTTTATGGTGTTGAGTTGCCAGGCGGTGTCCAACCTTCCACAGAAGGCACACACATGCACACACTCACACCTAGGGCCAATATGAAAGTATCCAATCCACCTACAGCATGTCTTTGGGAGGAAACCGGAGCACCTGGAGGAAACCCATGTGACCACAGGGAGAACATGCAGACTCCACACAGAAGGCACCTCAGCTGAGGATTGAACCAGAAAACCTCTTGCTGTAAGGTGTCAGTGCTAACTGCTGCACCACCATGGCCACCCATAATCTCCAAGATAATACATTTTAGTATTCAGAGGTGTGACAAGTGAGGTTGCAAATTCCTTAAAGATGCATCCATATAATCATAATAGTATCTAGTTTTATGCTTTATAAACTATTTTGAAAATTTGAGGTTTGTAACTTTAATAATATGGATTCAGGTATACACAGTTCAAAATTGCAGGTCTCATTTACCTCATAGTCATCCAGACTGTGTTTTATGTAATAGCTGTTCCCATCCAGCAGTTCTATACCCCTGCTCCTGCTGCTGTGGAGTCACATCAGACACTTTGTAAGGAACAAGAAAGCAAACAGTCAGATAAATAGACAGATAGAGGGATAGATTACCCTCCCACCCAGTTACAGTTGTCTTGTTAAATACCACTGTCTTTCTAGTTGCCTGCCTCTTATGTTAATCTGACCATATATCTCATTTCCTCTCTGCTTTCACTGGCTTGTGTGAGTAATCACAAAATCATCATTTTAGAAATCCCTCCCCTTCAACTATTTAAATTTATTGGCCATCCTACTCTATTCCATAGTACCAGAATACAAAAGTGACCAGCCCTTTCAATCCATCTTGCTGTTTTAAAAATATTAACTCTCCACTAAACCTTAACTTTTTAAACAGGTAAAACTTAAGTTACTTACTTTCACATCTAACTTCTCTAGTGCACACTACAGTGTGCATTTTTTTCATCTTACCTTTAAGCATCCCTGTGACTAGCACTTGCTCTAATACCTGCTGGAAAGCACTAGGAAGCCTTAAACTGATACAAGCACTCAACTCTCCTTGTTAATAAGGAGAAATTAATCGTAGGCATTAAACAGCCTATAATTGCAAAGTACTTTGCTAAAGTAAGGGAAAACAGCTCCTGTACTTTACAAAAAAAAAAAAAAAGCACCAAACCAGGCATGTCCAAGGGTCAGCTTCCAGTGATTTCTCCTGTCCACCTGCTGAATCAGGGCATACTGGGGCAATGCAGCAATTGCCTCATGTACACAGACAACCGTCTCCTCCTACGACCCAACACTACAACCTGTGAGAGATGCACTTACATAGCCAAAATGGAAGCAAAGCTCTCTCCACCCAAGATTGTGCTAGGCAGTCAAGAGGAGAAGGTTAACACCCACACTACACATCAAGCAACACATAGCCCTTCTAAACCCACACCACCAACACCCACATATAGCAACACTAAATCCAAATATGCAGAGGCCCTTAACTGTAACCTGCCCAAGCAACAAGGACCTCTGAAGCTGAAATGCAAACAAACACCAATCACAACCAAAGTGTCACATAGCTCACAACACCAGTGTGCCACCCAGCAACAGCCCCTATGGCAAGACAATGTACCTAACACTTTAGTTATAGGTGACTCTATAGTCTGGCACACTGATGTCCCACTCACCAGGTTGAACAAGGAGAAAATTACAGTCAGCTGCCTGTTGGGTGCCAGGATCCGCCACATAACACATGCACTCAAGTCACTCTACAACAAGTACAAATATGACTCTGTCATTGTCCATGTTGGAGTGAATGACTTGATATGTACTTCACTGGACTACATGAAAAGAGAAATGGAAGAGCTCTCGGATCATGTGGCCCAGGCAGGTATGACCCTAGCCCTGAGTAGCATCCTGCCTTCGCCCAGAATGATACCACAATATAAGGACAAAATGATTGACTTCAACAATTGGCTAAGCTTCTGGTGTCTTTCAAATGAGATCCAGTATCTGTCTGCCTGGGATGACATGATCGACAGACCACAATGCTTTGCCAGAGATGGTCCGCATCTGTCGCCCCTGGGATTCAGGTTACTGGCTAAGGCTCTTGCCACCCCTATAGTGCTTTTTTAGGCAAAGTTCAATGGACAAAACCACCACTGTAACAGGTACAAGCATGCACAATCTGAAGGTAATGCTACTCAATGCTAGAAGTCTAAACCTCAAAATGCACTCTCTCAAGGCACTCCTAAAAATGGAAAACATTGATATCTGTGCAGTAACTGAGACCTGGTTCAAGGCTCCAGAGAGCACCCCTGCAATACCAGGCTACAACTCTTACCACACTTTTCGGCTACCAAGCCAGGACCAAAACACTAAAGGTGGAGGAGTGGCAATATTCACCAAGAATATTTACACCACCAGACTAGTTGCCCAACACAATGTGTCTGAAATTCTCCAGGTGCAACTAACACTAGGTAAGACTGCAATCCAAATTATAGCTTGCTACAGATCCCCCACCATGCCCCAAGATTCTCACTACACCTTTCTAAACATACTGGAAAATATTAAGATAGAACCAAACACCCTAATACTGGGTAATTTTAACTACCCTGCCATTAACTGGGAAAACTACTCATGTACCAACACCTTTGCCCAACGGTTCTTGGAATTCATAAATTCCAATGCCCTGGATCAACTAATCCATATTCCCACCAGGGTTCCAATATCCTAGACCTGGTCATTACCAACATGGGAATTTGATGCTCCGCACCTATGGTCACCCCCTCGTTAGTCAGGTCTGACCATAAGCTAATCACCCTTAACATCCACATCCCACCCCCACCCCCAGTAAGGAAACCTCCATAAAAACCTTCTCCAAAGTCAACTTCATGCTACTCAAGTCAGAAGTGACAAACTTCATGACACCCATGCAGATGGGAACTGAAAGTTCAACTGCTGAATCCTACACTAAGGCACTGTATGAGCACATCTACTCATGCATGAATCGTGCCATCCCAAATAGAACCAAGATGCTCTCATCCAAAAAAAGGAAGCCAATCTAGTGGTCCCCTGCCATAAACAAACTTTACAACAAAAGGAAAAAACTGTTGCAGAAAAGAGGAAAATCCCAGGATGCAAAAAACTCCCTTACCAGCCTCAGTAAGAAACTGAGATCCCTCATAAAATCCTCCAAAGCTAGTTACGAAAATAAAATTGCCAAAGACTCCAAAGACAACCACAAGGCATTCTATAACTATGTCAAGAATCTAAATGGCAAAGCTCAGATCTGCTCTGAGCTAAAACAGAATGGCATTAAATATACTGATCCTAAGGATATTGCCAATATCCTGGAAGGTCGATTCAGTGCCAACTTCACCCCCTCTCACCCCCTAAATGGCCCATCTCAATACCAGAAGATTGCCAAATTCCGGTAATAACGGCCACACAGGTAAAAAACGCACTCTCCAAAGCTAAGAATACAGCATCCATGGGACCAGATGACATCCCAGGCTGTGTACTACATGAACTACAATATGAACTGGCACCTCACCTAAGTGTCATGTTTAATCATAGCCTCACCTCAAGTTTTGTGCCCACTGAGTGGCGCAGAGCTACAGTTATCCCACTCCACAAGGGGGGATCCACCTTGGATCCCAGAAACTACCGTCCCATCAGTCTGACGAGCCTTATCTGCAAGGCCATGGAGCGTATTATCATGGAACTTATAAACAAAGACATTGGCAACCATAAGACACTGGACCCCACCCAGTTTGGGTCCGTGAAGGGCCGATCTTGTCTCCTGAACCTGATTGACTTCTTTGAATCACTCTCCAGAGCCATGGACAAGGGTAAGGTGGTTCACACAGCCTATCTAGACCTTGTCAAGGCCTTTGACACCACCCCCCACTCTGGAATCATAGATAAACTTACTAAGCTGGGCATTAATCCCTACATCACCTAATGGGTTGCTAACTGGCTTACTGATAGAACCCACACTGTAAAAGTAGCCGACTCCAAATCCAGCTCCAGACAAGTGACAAGTGGAGTACCTCAGGGTTCAGTCCTGGGACCGCTCTTGTTTGGCATCTACTTCTCTGAAATACAGGCCAGCACTAAGGGACTCTGGCTAACAAAGTTCGCAGATGACTGCAAACTGGGAGCCGTTATTGAATCCCCAAATGATGTGGATACTCTGCAAAAGGGCCTTACAGAAACAGATACTTGGTGCCAGAGCCATGGTCTCAAGCTCAATGCCAAGAAATGTATAGTTATCCCCTTTGGGAAAAAACATGTACCTGTGAATTACCATATAGGTGGCATTACACTAAACACTGAAAGTGTGATAAGAGACTTAGGGACACAGGTGGACAGTAGTCTCACCTTCGATAACCACATCACCACAACAGTCAGGAAATCCTTCTACGTAGCACACCTTAACACTAAGGGCTTTTCATCCAGAAAAAAGGAGGTTATTGTCCCACTGTACTCATCCCTCATTAGACCCATTATAGAATACAACGCCTCTTTTGGTATGTACCTCTCAAGACATCTGCAACAACTGGAAAGCTGCAGAAATACCTCAAAAGAATCACAGGCCTAACACAGATGCCCTACACTGACCGCCTTAAAAAACTCCAGCTATACTCTGTCGCATATCGTCTACTCAGAGGCAATCTTTGCTTAACATACAAGGCCATGTCAAACCCAGAGCTGTTGGACATGCTACACTTAAAGAAATCCCAATCCCTCAGAGCCACACGCTCCAGGGATCTAAACCTTGTCATCACAATAAACAAAACATGCTGGAGGGATAGGTTCCTGACCCAGAGACTCCCCAGACTCTGGAATAGATTGCCCATACATGTCAAGCAGAGTGCCTGTTTGGCCCTCTTCAAAAGGAACCTTGACGATTAGATGGGAGAAAGGAAATTCACCCCGGGGATCACGTCAGTTGCTCTGCTAGACAGGGGTCCAGGGAAGTAAATAGTGTGGGAAGAAATAGCCAGGGAATTGTTATGGCTAGGTTTGTATAGGCCCTAGGGCTGATAGCCTAGTACCAACCTATGAACCTATGAACCGGTTTAATTTCCAAGAAGTGCGTCACAATAATCTACTGCACTGAAATCCTTACCAGATAGGCATAACTCTTAAAAGTCAAAGTGAAACAGCACCCTCTATCATGTGTAGCATAATCATAGACCAACAAATAAATAAGAGTCTGCACATTAACAGTAGTAAATGGACCAAGTTGAACACACACACACAGTGTACTTGATTGATGGAAGCCATAATATTTCAAAATTATCATAATTTCAAATGTTGTTCTCTCTCTGTCAACAGCTGCTATCCATTTCTTTCTTAGAAATATGACAGGAACATCACACCTACTCACAATTCTCACAGGCAATTTATCTGTGCACATTATTTTATGCCATCAAATCCTCCCCTCCCCTGTCCATATTCCTATTAATATGCCGCTGTGAAAGAGTAATGTTCAATCACTTCACTCAAGTATTTTCGCTTCTTTTGAAATAAATATCATGATTTTATCTGCTACAGTTCTCATCATTACTGTTGTCATTGGATTCAAGGCCTGGCTTATTAATCTGTTGTCTAGTTCTATAACTCTGTAGAAATCAAACAAACTTTCCTTTTTAGATGTGGACCACAAGCCTATAAGTGTTATGTGATTTGGTATAATTCTGACTGTGCACTGAACATGTTTTCTTGATTTAAGTCATATTGCTTTACTAGACTTGAAATCCTAAAAACAATACAAATATGCAAAATGAAGAGAAAAACAAAATGTGGGTTGCAGTGTTGCACTTTATCTCTCTGTTTCAAATTTCCAGAATGTAGTTTATATACATTTCTCATCAACGTTTAACGTTTTCACTTCTCCCATCGTAACTTAATACCCTTTCACTTTTTGAGAACACCCACTTTTATTTTATTTTGCTCTTTTCCATGGTGATTTGTTTACAAACTTCCACTGCTGTTTTTCTTTCCATTATCTGTGTTTTTTGCCTTTAACCATCACATTTAACCTCTCAGGTTGATCATTTCCAGCCTCATCCACAGTTCCATCTTGTGAAACACTACAAGGATGACAAAATTTGTACTTGTTCCTATCTCCTTGCCCTCCCATCATGTTTAAAGTAGGACCTTTATGACCATTGTTTTAATTGCTTCAACATTCCTCCTGCATATCCTTGATAATGTCTCTAAACTGAATTCTTAGTTCATCAATACTGAATGTTTCTCTGTACCTATAATGTAATATAATATAAAATAATTTAGAGAATGGGTGACCTGTACATCAGCACCCTGACTGGAGCATGAACGTTCTCTAGCAGGGTGTTAATGCACAGGAAATGCCCACTGAAAAGCAAGTCTGCTGCTTCATGGCAGCATATTAAGCTGCTGTATAGCTCAGACTGAATGAAATGCTAATGGCAACCATATTTTACACTCACTAAGCAGCAGTTTTGCTGTTTAGTGGGTGGAAAGAAATAGAAAAGTGTGCATGTGTGTTTATGTCTGTATGTGTGTGTATGCATGCATGAAAGTGAGAGCGAGACCAATCGAGCTCATTTCATACTCACAAAGGAGTACTTTTGCTGTTTAGTTAGTGAAAAATTAAATGAAACATAAAAAGGAATAAAAGAAAAGTGTGTGTGTGTATGTGCATGTGTATGTGTGTTTATGTTCCTGTCTGCATGTGTGAGCGTATGAGTGCTTGTGTGCATGAAAGCAGGTGTGTGTGTGTGTGTGTGTGTGTGTGTGTGTGTGTGTGTGTGTGTGTGTGTGTGTCTGCGTGAGCATGTGCGTGTGTGCACATGTATGTGTATGTGTGTTTATGTTTCTGTCTGCATGTGTGAGCGTATGAGTGCTTGTGTGCATGAAAGCAGAAGGGTGTGTGTGTGTGTGTGTGTGTGTGTGTGTGTGTGTGTGTGTGTGTGTGTGTGTGTGAGTGAGACAGAGAGAGAGAGAGAGAAATCAAGAAGTGGCATCAGCAATTAATGGGTTTGCATATCTCTTGACTTCGTACCTCAAGAAATCTGGATAAAATCTTAATAAAAGGGGGAAACCAAGCCTCAAAAATAGGAACAGATTTTAAATATTGCTCTTATAAAACTAGAATGTTGCTTGAATAACAGGTTTTGCGTTACCTTGCATTTTCTGAAGGAAATAAAGTCTGAAACTTAAATGTATGTCATTATTTAGTGCCGTCAACCCCAAAAATTGCCAAAAAAAAACAAATGTTAAGAGAAAGGGGCCAAAAAATGAAGCAAATATCTGCATATTTTTTGAAAATGTTATATTTTGGATGCAAAATATTTCCTCTAACATTTACATATTACAGCAAGTTTGAACTATTATGAGAAGAAATATTTTACATCAAAAATATATTAAAAAATAATGTAGTAATAAAAAAATAAGTAAGTAAAGCAACAATTTTACAGACAGCGCATTCTCTAAACACAGTAATGTCCTCCAGGGTATGTAAAATAATACCCTTCCAGGGGTGTAGAGACCTGATGTTGCAAGCGTTGGTCTTCATAACACCCCTGGACAGGCATTATTTATTTATTTATGTATTGCATTTGTTTACCGGGATGGTCCACTGGGCCAGAAGTGCCCATTTTCAGTGGAAGCCTAGGGAGAAAAGCTTCACATTTAAGACAGTACACATACTATATAGAGTATATAAATGAGAAAAAGTTGGTACATATTTATAGCAATTTACAAATATAATCACACTTAACATACAGTACACATAGTTACATCTAGCACAATATACATGTTATACAGAGTCTATAGATGAACAGTCATTTTATATAATTATTAGCTTACATGTGTTTATGCTGGCCTTTTTGCAGTGGGAGTAGTGCAGTCACATAAGTCATTAATAGAGGCTAAACATTATAACATGTTTATGTGGAGATCAGAGATTTGGGCTAAATGTTTAATGTACACAGTAACACACATCCTGTTATGCATTATTGCTTGCATAACATGCTGAAATACATTGTGCACTGAGATTATGTTCTGAATTTGAGGAAAAGATAATTTTGTTAAGCACCTTTCTGATGTAAGAAAAGTACTGAAGGTTTTGTTAAGCACCTCTCAGTACTGTTAAGCTACATGATAACAAGCAAAGAGGTTGACATAATGTCTAAGCTCTTTATCTCACAGATACAAAGTACAGAGTCTAATTCTTAGTTTGAGTTTAATTGTTGACTAGCCTTGAAATTGTCTATAGGCTCATATCCTCATATGAACCTATACAACAAATCCTTTTTCTACTTTCTTCTTTTACAATTCCACTTCTCAGTTTAAACAGTAGTAATATGTGACATACCCTACTAATACTGTTCTCTCTGTGAACTATAATGCATACAGATTGTACTTACTTGCACTATTCTTTTATATAAAACTGTGAAATGTTAATTAATTGTCTTCTTGTTGCACTTATTTGTATTCTGACAATGTAAATATTGATGTACACATGTTTATTGCGCATGTTTATGCAACTTAAACCATGCTCTACCTCTGCTGATAACCTTCGACCTACTTACCTAAAACTAGCAGGTTACTCTATTGCTTACTCTGTCAGCATCCTGATAAATCGATCCATAGCCGAATCTAAAGTACCTAACATCTGGAAAATGTCCCATATCATTCCCATTCACAAAGGTGGTAATTTCACAGAACTTACAAATTTTCATCCCATTGCCATACTTTCTCCTTTATCAAAAATAAAGGAAAAAGGTATCCATATTCAACTTTTGAAATACTTACAAGTTAGCAAACTTCCTACTAATACACAACATGGCTTCCATCCTTGTCACAGTACTACTACAGCCCTCTTAGCCTTCACCAATCACATAAACAAAGCTAGAGACTCAGGACGCTACTTCTCTGCTGTCAAAGGTTTTTGATACCGTGTCACATTCTTTACTTTTGGACATGTTATCTAACCTAGGAGTTTCCCCCTGACACACTAATTGGTTCCATAGCTACTTAGATAATTGTAAACAGGCTGTAAATTGGTCTAATGTTATTTCCCCATTTCTTGCTAACCCTATCGATGTACCTCAGAGATCAGTTTTAGGACTCCTACATTTTAATATCTGTTTACAAATGATCCACACTTTGCTGCCACTAGTGAAACTCTCATTCAGTATGAAGACAACTCCACGATAGTCAGTACCTGTAACACACTACCCCAACTTCTCTCCAATATTCAGTTAACTTTTTCCTCTGTTGAATTCTGGATCACTGAATTTCAACTTTTTCCAAACCCTAAAAAGAGCAATCTACTTCTCTTTCTATCTAGAACTGTTCTACTAATCAAAACATCTTCAAAATTCTCTCATCTGATAACATTACCACTGAAATTGTCGATCACACTAAGCTACTTTGATCTCCACATTTATTTTATTTATTTATTTATTTTTTATTTTATTTTACATTTGTTGACCGGGCTAGTATAACTGGATATATGTCCATTTTCAGTAGAGGCCCGGGGAGAAAAGCTCCAAGACATATGCAAAAATACAATGTAAAAAGAAGTACAGTAAAGATACATACAAACTGAAATATAGAAAGTAGTAGCAGTTAGGAAATAAAACAAAAAAGAAAAACCTTTTTTTTTTTTTTGTAATAGCAATAGATAAACATTCTTATAACAATACTAACTTCAATAATAGCAATAGATAAACATTCTTATAACAATACTAACTTCAATACTACAACTCGCTTCACAAGGACCGTAAGGAGGTATACATACATAAAGATGAATGGTTGTTATTAATGAGACATAGGAAAGTTAGTCTGGATTACTACAGGAACATAACCAGTGTGTATTGAGATATAATTTGAGTTTCTTTTTAAATAATGTAAGAGACGACAGAGAAGTGAGATCAGTAGGTAGCAAATTCCATAGCTTTCCAACAGTATTAGAGAATAGGGTATCACCTGCTGAGTTGTTGGATCTGCAAGTGTTAAAAAGAAGTTTGTTGGATGAGTGTAAGTTTATAGGATTACTGTAGGGGGTGAAAAGACTTGAGAGTATTGGAGTATTTGAGGGTTGATAGAGGGTCTTGTGGACTATAGTAAGCTGGAGAAATTGTAGATGGTGCAGAAACTCTAGCCAGCCAAGTTGTTTTAGATTAAGGCAGTGATGAGTTCTGAAAGGAGAGGCAGTAGCAAATCTGGCAATATTGTTATAGGATACTACTAGTTTGTTGAGGTTGTTTTTAGAAAGATTTGTATAAATGGGTGAGGCATAGAGTAGAGTAGAGATTAGGTGAGTTCTAGTTATAGCAGCCCTAGCTACTGGTATAAGAAAGGGTTTGATTCTATAGAGGGATCCAAGTTTCTTGTTGACTGTTTTTATAGTATTGTTAATATGCATGTCAAAATTGAGGTTATGGTCAATTGTTATTCCTAGGAGTTTAGTAGTGGGTCGGGAGAAATAAGAGTACCATTGTTAGATGTGAGTGTGAAATGTGTGGGTGTGGACTTACGGGTTGGTGAGAAGAGTAGCATTTTAGTTTTTTTGGGGTTTAGGAGGAGGCAACGGTGTGTGAACCAATGTTCAACAGTATTAAATGCTATCTGGGTAAGGGTTTGTATTATAGTTTGAGAAGTAGCTGAGCAGATGATAGTAGAGCCATCCGCATATTGAATGCATGTAGTATGTGGAATTGCTAACTGAAGAGCATTAATATAAATGTAAAATTGCAGTGGACCTAATATGGAGCCCTGAGGGACACCAAGGGAGATGGGAAGGAGATTAGATAGGTTGTTGTGCCAGAGTACTGCCTGCTGTCTGTTTTCAAGGTAAGATTTAAACCAATTAATGGCTAAGGGAACAAGTGATAGAGATTTCATTATATGTAAGAGGAGTTGCTGATTAACCATGTCAAAAGCTTTGGATAAATCAAGGAATACTGCAGAGGAAAGAATACTTTTGTTGCATTTTTTGTTAATACAATCTGTGAATGATAACAGGGCAGTGGTGGTACTGTGATATGGTCTAAAGCTGTGTTGACAGTTGGCAAGTAAGTCATTTTGGAGAAGGTGATTAAGCAGTTGCTTATGGATACACTTTTCCATGATTTTTGCCAAAGGAGATAGCAGAGCTATAGGACGGTAGTTAGAGAAGTCATAAGAATTACCACCTTTGTGTAATGGAATAATGTGAGAGATTTTCCAGATGGGTGAGATATTTCCTTTGTTTATTGTTCTATTGATTAGAATGGATATGGGGTAGGCAATGGCTTTAGCACCTTTTTGAAGGTATTCTGCTGGGAGTCGGTCAGCTGAGGGGGTGGTAGGTTTTAGTTTTAGGAGAAGGGAGCATATAGTGGAAGTAGAGACAGGTTGTAACTGAAATGAAGGGGTAGTGATTGAAGATGAAGTAGGAATATTAGAGGTATCAGGAGATAGGTGGCTGGCAAGAGACTGGATGGCATTAGTGAAGAAGGAATTAAAGGCATTGGCAATGTGAGTGGGATTGTCGGGGATGGAGCCTAGTGGGTTAGGAGTGATAGATTGTCCTGGGTAAAGAAGTTTGTTAATGTTGTTCCAAAACTTTTGTAGTTTATTATGATAAGTCTGCTGTGCTTGGTGGTAGAAGTTTTTTTTGTCTAGTACAATGGCTTTTTTTAGTACTGTTTCTAAGTTGCCTAAAGGTTTGGTGATCTAATGGATTCTTCGTAGTTTGCCATTTTGTCCATGATTTGTTTCTCAGAAGAATTTTTTGCTTAGTGTCATTAGAGAGCCAGGGGGCTGATTTAGTTTTACATCTAACAGAGCGTGCTGGGGCATGGTGGTTCAGGATAGCTAAGAACGTGGTATTGAAATAGGCTACTGCTTCATCTAGTGGGAGAGATTTTAGTGGTGACCAGTTACATTGAAACAGTTCTGTCTGGAAATGTTCAGGATTAAATTTCTTACTGTTGCGTACACTTCTGACAGTGTTAGGGTAAGCTAGGTTAGTTTTATATCTAATAATATAGGTGAGGGTGTGGTCACTTAGGTCATCAGGGAGGGTTTCTACTTTGTACGTTTGATGAGGATTATTAGTAAGTATCCAGTCCAGGGTGCTTTCTTTGTTGTTAGGTTTATTAGTTCTGGTGGGGGAGATGATAGTTTGTGAAAAGCCGTATAAGTTAATATGGGTGATGGGGTGTACATTACTACAGGTCTGCCAGTCTATGTTAAAGTCTCCTAGGATTATGGTTTCTTGTGGGTGATTAAAAGATGTCCAGTTAAGAATATTTTCAATGGTATTTATGTTATTTCCTGTGGACAAGTATAAACAAATAACATTTATGGCTTTGCAAGTGTTGATTTGAAGTTTGGAGATAAGTATTTCAGCTCTATTGTCTAAAGGTGGATTAAGGTCTATAGTGCTAACTTGCAGTTCTGTTTTATATAGGATTGTGACCCCTTCTCCCTTTTTGGTAGTGCAGTCTTTTCTTATGATATTATAACCCGGAGGGGTTAATTCATTGTCTTTAACAGTAGGTTTTAGCCAAGTTTCAGATAAGCATAGAAGATCAAATTGGTGGACATCTAAGAGGGCGTGGAGGTGAGGAATTTTATTGTTAATGCTACGTATATTGAGATGTGCTATGAGGAGAGAGTTCTTAGGCTTTGAAGGGGCTATGGATCTAATGGTGTAAGTATTACATTTTCCAGAGGTGGGGATATCGTTTGGGCCAGGGTTAGGATGTATGTCTCCATCTAGTAGGGAGTGAAGGTATGTTATGTGTTTAGGGTAAAGGTGTTTACTAAAATTGCCAGGTAGGATTATGATATTTAGATAGGTATATTTGATGAGTGTAAGTCTATGATATTTAGGAAGAAGGTAGCTGGGTTTGTATAAGATATTTAGGAAGTTTAGAGCGGTAGCTAGTGGAGGTGTGGAAGTGTATTTGGAGGGGAAGAGAAAGGAGGAGTGTAATGGTTGTTCAAAGGAGGTTAGGAGATATGTAGTTGTGAGAGAAGGAAAAAGTAAGAGCAAGAGAAGTGAAAGGAAAAGGTATGGGGTTGGTGATGTGGACATGGTGGGAATAATAAGTGGGAGGAGAATTAAAGGTGGGGAAAATAGGCAGGTATAGGGAAGAATGTGTTGGAGGTAATTTGTAGGAGGAGGAATGGGAGGTGTGGTTTGGTAATTAGATGATTAATGTGATTGGAGAAAGTGTTGTGGGGGTGTAGCCTTGGAGGAATAAAGCTAGGAGTACTGGGGGCAGGTGGAATTTGGGGGCAGGGTAGGGGAGCAGAGTGAGCCCGCAGGGTGAACGGAGCGGGAAGAGACTGAGTAGTAGTTTGTCAAGGAAGACAATCAGTGAAGTGAGGAGAGTGCAGGTTAGTCTGAAGGTAGGAGGTATGGGAGAGAGATAAGAGTCTTAAGAAGAGTGGATTTTGGATGTTAGAGGAATAGACGGTGATTTAAGATGCCTTAGGACAGAGAAGATAGGGAAGCCAGTGAGTCAAATGAAGCTGGGAACTTGGTTGGGGAGATAGAACAAGGAGGGTATGATAAAGATCAGAAAGCCTATTTAAAGAAATATGGAAGAGAAAGGTGTAGAATAAAAGGGCAGAAAGCTAGTATAGAGGTGCCACCTAGTGGTCAGCTACCTAATTGCAATAAGTAAGTCAGCTAAGGGGATATCTGGTTGAGGGAGAAGGGAGATAAACTGGTGTGTAAAAGAAGGGTAAGAAATGAACTAGAGTGGGGAAAGTATGGGGAAAGAAAGATAAGGAAAAGAATATATAAGTAGGGGTTAGAGGAATGCTAGAAGAGAGAGGTAGTTTGGCTGCTGGCTGACCTGACTGGGGTCTTGCCTAACCTAGCAGTATATTAAAAATGCGTTACGGATACAGTCTTTCAAGTAGCAGAGGCACCACATACTTTCACTGTCTTTTTCAGGGAGGTCACACAGGGAGTTGGTAGTGAAATACTTTGCACAGGATTAATTCCTTGGGCAACAAGCAGAGTACATTCAGATGGTCAGGCGTAGGGATGTGCAGGAACACAAAGGTTTCACTGTCTTTTTCAGGGAGGTCACACAGGGAGCTGATAGTGAAATACTTTGCACAGGATTAATTCCTTGGGCAACAAGCAGAGTACATTCAGTTGGTCAGGCGCAGGGATGTGCAGGAACACAAAGGTTTGACTGTCTTTTTCAGGGAGGTCACACAGGGAGCTGGTAGTGAAATACTTTGCACAGGATTAATTCCTTGGGCAACAAGCAGAGTACATTCAGTTGATCAGGCCCAGGGATGTGCAGGAACACAAAGGTGTAGCGGGAAGCTCCGGAGCAGGGTGCACAGCAGCCAGGTACGGGGTGAAAGAAGAAATATAACATAAAGAAAACCTATCAGAAACTTGGCCCATTATATAGAAATAAACACAGTCTCACCTCATCTTCCAAAGTCATGCTCACCAAAACTTTCCTTCTCCCCTCACTTATGTACGGAGCACCAATACTCACCAATTTAGAGGGCACTTCCAGATCCAAAATGGAACAATACTTTAATAAGATTGCTAAGTTTGTCACCAACTCAAAAAACTAAAACCTGTCACTGGCTCTAAAAAAAATAAACTGGATAGAATTCCCTAACTACTTACTCTATACCCAACTTATAACATTCCATAGGAAGGTCTACAACCCCTAGTCTGCCCAGCTCTAAACAACATCATCAAGCCTTATAAACCAAACAGATCACTTAGGTCCACAGACAAAGATCTTCTCACTATATCCAAAACCTCTAAGTCAGCTGGACTAAGCCTCTACTCCTACTATGTTGCAAAAGCCTGGAATTCTCTCCCACTAACTGTGAGAGCTACTAGTAACTCACTTGCCTTTAAATCCATACTGAAACAACACATGATTAACTCCTGGCTCTGCCATTGTGACAATCCAGGCTTACCTTTTTATCCAGATTAGGCCATATGGAATGCCTTTGTAGTCTTATGAACTTCATCAAACTGTGGGGGAAATTTAATAAAAACTACACAGTCTTTTTTACCATGTAGGCATTGTGCCGCACTGCTTACATGAAAGTAAGCAGGTTTTTAAATTCAGTAAACACTGCTGACTGGCCCACATCCACTCACCAACACAGGAAGTTCCACGGCAAGCAAATCACCTCATAAGCAGGTGAATCTCATGCAAATGAGGCAGGTAGAGTGATCCAGCAAGCAGAAAGGCAGCTCTGCAGACCCCATGTCAGTGTCCATAGTGTACATGGAAAAATTCCATGTACAGGAATGTAGACAGACAAAAGGGGCTGTAAAAATATAGACAGAGGGACAGAAATGGCATACAACATGCAGATATGAGCAAAACCATCCTCTGTGTGTCTGAAAAATTAAAGGAAATAAGTTAAATTACATTTTTTTAATAATCTGGGTATGTTTGAGCCATGCACCACAGTGCACAAACATGCTTTATAAAAAAAGAAAAAAGAAAAAAAAAAGAAAAAACAAAAGTAATATTATGTGACAGAAATGTATTACAGGACCCTGCACGTAGTATCTGCAATGGTGCATTGGTGCTGTTGCTAATGTGGTAGGGCTTTGAGGCATGTAGTTTCCAGGTTGTGAGCATAGATCCTTATGCAAATAAGGTAGAGTTACTGAATAGAATAAATGGGTAATCATATCCGAATATCACTTCCATGTAGGCAGAGAACCATGTTGGTGTTTACAGAGAAGGTAGCTGACATCAGGGGAGAGTGTGTCCAATAACTTCTAAGCTTATTTCAGCTTAGCTGAGCCTGTTTGTCTGGTGTGCACCTGTGCTGAGCGTGCCCTTTCAGGGGGGTGTGTGCACTATCTTCTAAGCATTATTTAAATAAGGGGAGCATGTTTCCATGGGTTTACATGGTGCACCACTATGCTAAGCATGGAAATCTAGGGGCTGTGGGTGCTAAGTGCTAAGCTTTGTTTACCTACGGGGCACGTGTTTGCAGTGCTGAGCATATCTAAAAGCCAATAACATATTAATAAGTTCTGACCCCTGTTGAACTTAAATTATGGCCATTAAATGATGTTAATGATATACTAGGCAGATGCAATGCATCATAGATAGCCCATCACACAGTCAGCACCTACAGTAGAGTACTGTAAAGTATGCGTACACCTTACAATCTGACTCCCCCCATACTCGGCACCATTAGAGTACAGACTTGGGAATGTTAACTGAGAGAATGCTAGGGGCTGCTGCAGGTCTGCTACATCTGTATGTGCTAGATGCTGAAGTCAGTGCTGCTGCTGCTGACAGTAGGCCTAGACAGAAAAGGAGAAGAGTGTTCAGGCCCAGGGTAACTTTCCAGGGGCTACATGAGCTGGAGATTGTCGAGTCCTACAGGGTGGACAGGGACATACTACAAGAACTCACTGAGCTCTGCCACCCACAGCTCAGACCCACAGCCGAACGAGGGGAATCCATCCCAGTGGAAACAAAGGTGCGTGTAGCTCTTAGGATACTAGTTACAGATCCCTTCCAAATACCAACTGGGGACATGATGTGGGTCTCTCAGGCATCAGCATCCAGGGTACTTCACCAGTACCTAGCTGCCATGCTACCACATGCCAGTGAGCACATTTCTTTACACCTCACCTTTCAGATCAGGGCCAGCAATATGCAACACTTCTACCATGTCGCACACTACCCTGAGTTACTGGTACCATAGACTGCACTCATGTACACATCAAGTCACCACCTGGAGAGGAGGGTAGAATCTATGTCAAATGCAGGGGGTACCACTCCATTACTGGCAGGTATTGTGCAATGCCCAGAGCATTATCATGAATGTGTGCGGTGGCAGCCCTGGCAGTTATCATGACTCTCATATCTGGCATGCATCACAGCTGTACCAGATGTTTGCTAGGGGGGGCATCCCACATGGCCATTTACTGAGGGATACTGGCTAGCTAAAGTGTCTTCTGTGTGGAGACATGCGTGAATGGGCGTACCTGCATTGAAGGTTGTGCATCAGAGCTGGCAACTCGGCACGTAAAAATCTACTGCCAATCATTAGCAGACAGGAGTTCTGCTGTGGTGACCCCTAACTGGGAAAAGCCAAAAGACACAACAACAACAACAACAACAACAACAACTGGCTATGCACTGAAATGGTGGATGATGACACCCATCAGAAATGCACACACACCAATGGAAGAACGCCATAATGAGGCACAGGTAAAAACTAGGAACATCACAGAGCATATGTTTGGGCTTCTGAAGTCATGAGTCTGGTGCCTCGATATATCTGGAGGAGCCCTCCAGTACCCTCCAGCCACATGTGCACAGATATTCACAGTATGTGCCATGCTACACAATATGATCCTGCAGAAACAGATGCATCAGGATCAGCAAAGGGAAGGGATACACAGCCCCACACCAGTGTCTAAGTCACCATAGGCACACTCACAGGAGGACTTGGAGGAGGATCTCCCTGATGATGTCCCTGTAGGCAGACGTAGGTGTACCCAGTGCACCCTGGCTTTGGCTAAGAGACAACACGTAGCACATTCACTGACAACCTAGGGCCCTAGGGACTGACACCTTATTCCTATTCACATACATATAGTAAAGTTGTTGATGCCAGGTGACCCACACAACCTGTACATATCCATGTATTCACTGTGTACTTCTTGCATCACACAGAGTCAACCCTGAACTACAGTTCTGTCAACTGCTGCATTTGCAAAGTAAGTCTCTAACCGATATACTACTTGTCAGGATTAATATAATAAATTATCATATGTACGGATGTGTCGTATTTATGAAAGGAAATATAGTGGGCTATTTGGACAGCTGTAACATCCACATGGGACTACAGATACCCAGTCCAATAGTATGTGTCCCCTAATAATCACTAGGCCTCATGGTTGGAATATTCACTATATCACTAAGGGAGATGTTAAACACTGGGGTCACATGATATTCAGACTAGTGTCTATCCCAGAAGATCATGTGCTGTTGTTCTCCCACACCCAACACAGCAGTGTTCCCATATACCTGCTTTAACAGTAAGTCAGCAATGGTATATCAGCAGACCAGGCAATCTTTGGGCAGTAACATAGTTCTCTAACACACATTGTATGTCCCACATAAAACAGAAATAACACTGTACATATTGATGCTGTTGACTGTGTGATGAATGATTCCTTTCTTGTCCGGAAGCCTGTGTGCCTCAGTAGATTAGGGAAGTTAGCATGGGTAATGGTGCAGATGGTTCTGATATGGCAGTATTCACATTTTTTGCACATGAGGTATTATTATGTTGGTGTTTTCACATACTGTCATTCTGTTTGTGGTGTAACATTATGAACCTCAGTCACATATTAAGCACAGCAGACAGCTGGGGAGTGTCGTAGAAATTTTGAGTGAAGTGCAGTATTGCAGAAACAGGGACAGATGTCAATGTCTGCAACATACCTCTCAACCTCCTAGTGCAAGAAATCTGGGCAAAGCCAGACAAAATGGGGGGACAAAGGTCCACAAATAGGGGCATATTTTAAATACTCCTCTCATAAACTTAGTCAGAAATTCAAATATATGTCATTATTTAGTGACTTCAATCCTCAGTTTATCCAAGTGATTTGCCAGAAAACCATACATTTTATGTGGAACAGACCAAAATTATGAGCCAAAACTCTGGGCATTCTATGAAACTCTGGACAGTTGAGAGGCATGGTCTGTAACATACCAAATCCCTGACTGGTGTACAGGTAGGTGTGGCCTGGAGTCACTGTATAATTACTGACAGTCCCACTGGGCATGCCCAGACACTTAGTTAAAATGAGCACAATTCTGTTGACCTGTCATCAGAATGACCTGTTATGGTCGATATGTCTATACATACAGACATATACATATACATATCCGTTTGTCACTATCTCTATCTCAAATACATAGTATTTGTATCACTATGTAGTGTCAAATAGATATATACTGATGTATATAGCTATATATATCACAATGATACATAGACTCTCTCCATATATCTACATAACACATATACATATCATACACACACACACACATCTACATTTATATATACATCCCTGTTAATTACATAAACATGTGTGTGAATGTCTCTATTGTCCTACATACTCTAATAATGGTGAGTAAATCTGCACTATTACACATTCATACTGTTGCTCAAAGGATCCACACTAAGGGCCCAACAGTACATAATCCACTTACCTACTGATTCTGTGCCTGCTGAATGTCACCACATAGAGAGACGCAGGTGGACAGGTAGTGTAATGTGTATTGTTGTCAACACATGCATGAACAGGGCACATTGCTCCTGCCCACAGGTTTGCCTATTTAATTGCAAGCAGCTACATATGACCATACTGGTAACTGTACACACATTGCTAAGATAATAACAGTTATCCCACTGCTAGGATACTATATGCAGAAAACAGTATGAAGAAGTATCACTCTGCAGGCCACAAATGCTGTTCAACACAAGCCAGATTTGTGTATTGCACAAGTACTGTGCCTGCAAATACATATACAACAGATTCAATCTGTGGTGTGTGTGATAAGTACTGTGATCTATACTGACTAAGACTAAATAGGTTACTTGTTGCACATCTGTATGTGTTTGGTGCATTGCCCTGCAGAACAACTGATGTGCTCTCCTGGGCTATCCACCTGCAATAGTTATAGGTTCATAGGTTCATAGGTTCATAGGTAGGTACTAGGCTATTGGCCCTAGGGCCTATATAAGCCTAGCCAAAAAATGTACCCTGGCTTTTGCCACCCAAGAAAATTATTTTCCTGTGCCCCTGTCAAGCAGAGCCACAGAAGTGATCCCTGGGGTAAATTTCCCATTTCCCATCCAATCAAGATTTTTCTTGAAGTGTGCTAATGAGGAGCCCTGTTTGACATAGATAGGTAGTCTGTTCCAGAGTATGGGAAGTCTCTGGGACAGAAATCTATCCTTCCAGCATGTTCTGTTTATTGTGGTGACAAGGTTTAGGTCCCTAGAGCATGTAGCTCAGAGGGATTGGGATTTCTTTAAGTGGAGCATGTCCAACAGCTCTGGGTTTGACATAGCTTTGTATGTTAGACAGAAATCGCCCCTGAGTAGGTGATATGCAATGGAGTAAAGCTGTAGTTTTTTGAGACGGTCTGCGTAGGGCATTTGTTTGAGGCCAATAATCCTCTTTGTGAGGTATTTCTGTGTTTTTTCCAGTTGTTGTAGATGTCTTGTGAGGTACATACCAAAAGGGGCTTGTACTCTATAATGGGTCTAATGAGTGTAAGTAGAGGGGAACAATGACCTCTTTTTTTTGGATGAGAATCCTTTTGTGATGAGATGAGCCACATAGAAGGATTTGCTGACCAATGTGGCGATGTGATTATCAAAGGAGAGACTACTGTCCACCTGTGTCCCAAGGTCTCTTATCACATTTTCAGTATTAAGTAGACTACCAGCTATGTGGTAGTTCATGGGTACAGAGTTTTTACCAAAGGGGATGACAATACACTTTTTGGCATTGAGCTTCAGGCCATGGCTTTGACACCAGGTATCTGTCTCAGTGCACTTCTTGGCCCTGTAACTTGCTGCTAGCTTCCAAACTGCCCTCTTCTACAAGGCCTGATGATGTCATCCACCTTTAAGACTAGCAGCTGACAGCATAGTATCAGACTTAAGTTGTGGCATGTGTGATGTATACTGTGAGCTACTGTGTAAAGCTAGATAGGTAGGGGTTCAAATTTAACTCCAGGCTACTTGGTGTGTGTATGTGTGTATACCACTGCAAAAACACTGCCATGCCCTCAAGGTCTATCTACCTTCGATGGTTATGCACATTTTGGTCCCATAACTTGCTGCTGGGTTCCAAACTGTCCTCTTCTACAAGGCCTGATGATGTCATCCACCTTAAGACATAGGTAGGGGTTCTAATCTCACTCCAGACTACTTGGTGTGTGTGTGTGTGTGTGTGTGTGTGTGTGTGTGTGTGTGTGTGTGTGTGTGTGTGTGTGTGTGTGTGTGTGGGTGTGTGTGTGTGTGTGTGTGTGTGTGTGTGTGTGTGTGTGTGTGTGTGTGTGTGTGTGTGTGTGTGTGTGTGTGTGTGCATATGTGCATGCCAAATAGCATAAATATGCTCATTTTGGAAATTGGTAGGGTTTTGCAGTATTTTATTTGTAGCATGTGATGTGGCCCCTCCCAAAGGACTGATCACAACAAGGCCTGCTGATGTCATCAAGCATAATATGTCCTGAACTGATAGTATTATTATACATGAGGTGTGTTGCGGGCATCACATACTGTGATCTGTAGGGTGTACCACTGCATAGGTAAGTGTTCTCATCTACATACAGTCAACTGTGTCCTTGCATATCCTGTATGCAGTGATTGGAAATGGTGCGAGCCTCAATGTAGCCATGTTTGTATGTGAGCTTGTTAGAGCAGTTTACATCATGTTATGGAATCATAGGATATTTGAACTTTACTAGCATAATGGGCACACAGCCCTCACAATCATAGACATCTTTATACCCACAGTTACAGGATCAGCACATACTGCCCCAGTCCAAAAGGGACATGGGAAGATGCCCTGTGTTGAGATGATTGTCACCCAGCCAGTCATACAGATGGCACGTGCTGAGGTGCACTGAGGTGCTCTGTGTGCCATTAGGCATGGTTCTGTTTCAAGAGTATATTTAGGTCTGCTAGACAAATCTCTCCAGAAAAATGTAGTACTAATGTCACATATAAGGTCAATGCCCTCACAGTGAGTTAGCCATTTACTATGCCTCCAACAGATAGTCAGCATATGCAATCAAGCACAGTCACACATTACCCCATATGCAAGACAAAAATCACCTCTGAGTACTCTATATGCCACAGGTGACAATGACACTCATTGCAGATGATCCCCATTGAACACATACTGAAGATGTGAAGTGCCATTGTAAGAGACCATACTGTTGTGTGCAATTGCCAGTACTGCTTGGAAAGGTACATCACCAAATGGCCATTGCACTCAGATAATGGCATGCTGAGGGAAGAATACTTGGAGGTTATGAGAATGCCACTTACAGGTGACTGTGGCCTCAACTATGCTGTATGATTCCTGCCATACCACTGTAAAGACATGGTGATCTGAGGCACATTATGTGTAAACCTGTGTGGCCAAGTCTGTGTCCCAAGTTCGTTCACCCCTTGTATGTACATTACATGCTGTGACTGATGTGCTACATACCAGGTACAGAGGTCTAACTGATGGAAATGATACTACATATATATTTCCATGGAGCTTATGGCCATTAGTATGCCAACAGGCATATGCTCGTAATACCCTCTTGCAAGATAGTGACATACCACAGAGACTCTATCAGTGCTCACAATTTGCAGGCATCAGCCAACATTGGTAGCCACACTTGGTCAGTAGTCACGTGTATTGTGGTTGAATGAATTCCAAGCAGTAGAGGACCCAGGACTGCACCCTGTTGATCACTGCTATTCACAGTTCAGCTATTGGAGGTGAATGTCCCTATGCTGAGTATGTGTGTCGGCAATAGGTCACTTAATGAGCCCTACAATGACAGTATTTTTGATGCCTAAGTGGGTGCTTTGTAAATGTTGCCTGAGCGTGGGATATAGTCAGATGGATTGGCTTAGTCTAGGGGTTTGTATGCCCTGATGTACCCTCACCCAGGTCCTTGGTGACTGCCTTGGAAATGTCCACCACATGTAACAGTCATGCTCCTCCTGTCACACATCCAAACTGTATGCAGTCAACTTTGTGTAGAACACATATATGTGTGTTGATCAGCTCCATGATGATTGTCCCTATGGGCATACATATATGGATAATCCAATAAAGAGGTGTATAGTTATATTGGTCAGTAGATGCACCACCTCTGTGCAAGGATATAACAGTTGCTATTGTCCACTCAGCGGGTATGCATCCAGTAGTTTTGGTATGATTGCAAGGGTTTCCCAGTGGTATTAGTCATCCTTGTAAGATCACATGTGGGATGTGGCCTGGAATGTTATCATGTGCAATAGATACTGTGTATCTTCAAATGAGAGGCCAGTTATGAACTGCTCTGTAAATATGGAAGTATTGGGGCAGGTTGTATTAATGTCATGTGTCACATGAGGTGGGGACAAGGGAGTGTAGTTGATGCAGACAATGTGCATGTACAGGTTAGGTATGAGTACAGACCCATCATATGTGGCATCATGATGTACGAGGTCACTGACAATCTGGACCTGTCCTTTGAGGTCACACATGTAACTACACTATGTGTTGTGGTTCTGCTTTGTGTGGGTGGCTACTTTTATCATTTACCATGTCTACACAACATCACAACAACACTATGTGCTTCTTTTAGTTGAGGAGGTAGTTCCTCCATGTTAGGGGGAGCACCCTCAACCCAACTATTGCACAGCACTGTCTACCTGTTATTGTACAGACTGCTAATGGCAATTGTCCACTAGTCAGGTTTCATGATAAGAATTAGCATGGATACGAGCAATGACACTGCTATACACTTACTAACACAGGACCAAACACTGTTACTTTTGCTCCAGACCAGATCATGCCTACTGACTGTATCCAGTGGAGCCCATTGACTGTTACACTATGCAATGGATATCGGACATATGTCTCACTCCACCAACCATGGCCTGACAAGGTGTATGACAATATTAGGCCAGCAGGCCTTGCTGGAAACTGTGTACATCATGTACAGAGTGTTATGTCAGCTGATGGATAGGCAAGTGTCTGGCAATCATACTCTGTGAAGATAGCATTGGGAGATCTATGCCACAATGATGCCAGTCACCAGTGGAATTCACCATCCTTCGTTACTGGCATACCCCATCTACTTATTCCCTCTGTGCAGTCACAGCCACTGTCAGTGACCTCTGACCGAGTACATTAGCAGGTGATTGCATATCAAGAGCTGTCATAGAAGCCCACACAGAACCAACACTTATCCAGGATGGCCTAAGACACAGTCAGTTGTACTCTGAGGCACTGACAAAGACTAATTGCCAACAACTGCACAATACTATCCTATGGAAAATCATCCATCCCTGCAAATTAATGTGTTGTCTAAGCACCACACACAGTTGAGCCATTACACATGGGGTTATGGACACAGACAGTAATGTAGCCTTTGACTCTCACTGATCGGTAAGATGTGGGGATGCATTCACTGTTG